>NC_082391.1:16903462-16985962 GCF_031168955.1 Gadus macrocephalus | reverse complement strand
TCATGGATTATCACCCAAACTCTCTCTGTCTCTGTCCCTACGTCTTCACCTGATTGCTTGCTCTGCTCTTAGCTTGTCCGGAATACCGGGACTCTGAATTAAATACAATTTATACCCTAAAGATTTAACCCAATCCCCCATTGCCATATTTATTACTCAGCTCATTTGAATACGAAAAGGACATAATAATAAAATTCCCTGCTCGTTCAAGACTGAGAAATGGCTTCCTGAATAGAACAATTCAAAGACACTGCTCCAACTCTGCCAGGGTTTATTTGATTTCCCTCCAGACTTGGAATGTGAAAATGTTTTGGCATCACTGTGGGGAAGAATTCCCACACACACACACACACACACGCACACACACACACACACACACACACACACACACACACACACACACACACACACACACACACACACACACACACACACACACACACACACACACACACACACACACACACACACACACACACACACACACAGACAAAGTCCTTTTCTCTTGCCACTTTCATGGAAGCCTAAAGGAATGTGTTCCAGGCTAATGACCAGCACCTTTACTCTCTGTCCAACTCTGAGCTCCTCTGCTCTAGTTTCAGGAGAGGAAAATGGACCACAGGGCGGAAGGCAGTGTCCTGTTTCAGATGGCCTTGCAACAGAGGGCTCGGCCAGAGTGACCAGTGGCTGAAAGAGCCCTGGGAAAACAGTAATAAGAGAGTGAGCGATCCCAAGACGCTCTGAGTGAGGAGAGTGGGTCGAGCTGGGATGGGGTAGGTGGGGGCAATGCAGGAAACGCAAATGATCTCCCAGAGGTACGGAGGAGGCATTTGGCGCATGTGTGTGTTTGTGTATACATATGTGTGTGTGTGTGTGTGTGTGTGTGTGTGTGTGGTTGTGTGTGTGTATGTGTGTGTGTGTGCGGGTGAGTATGCATGTACGTATGTGTGTGTGTGCGTGCGTGCGTGTGCGTGCGTGTGCGTGTATACATATGTGTGTGTGTGTGTGTGTGTGTATATGGGTGCTGTTCTGTGAGTGAGTATGCGTGTGCGAGTCTCTGTGTGTGCCGGTGTGGGTGCGTGGGTGTGCGGATGTGCGTGTGTGTCCTATTTTTTGTTTTCCTCTCTTGCATCCATCTCCCACTCGGCTGCTGAAACGCTCTTAACCGCCAAAACCCTTCATGGCCCCGGATCCCTCATTCCAATTCCACACCAGCTCCACTGCTAAACTCTGTCCCTTGGCTGAGATGCCTCCCTGGTTATAGGATGACAGGCTGCAGCCCCGTCTATCTCAGGGACAATGGGTGCTGGGGGTGGAAGGGAGGGTAATGTTTATTGTAATTTCCCCATTTGGGTCAAATATGAAACTTTGTGGTGTGACACTCTTTTTGAGCTTGTAACGGATCATCAAGAAATATTATTTGCGGCAGGGATGGGAACAATTCTAAACGTTGGTCTGAGGCTTCAGTCTGCCTCATTCTATTACATTTTCCATATCCAGTTTTTCCATCTAATGACACCCCTGCCTTGGTAAATATTTAGCACTGACTGTTTGATTGGTTTCCCGGTAGTGTTCTTGTGTTCACTTTAAATTGCTTTTAAACCTGAAAACAAAGATAAGGTATTGAGGTGAATTCCCATGGGCAGGACGCTAGGAAGTGCATTGTTTGGGTCTAAGTAAAATGCTGACTGGGAATAGTTTATTTCCCACCGTAGAGATGCATAAAGTGATACAATGGGCTGAAACAGCACTAGCAGCCAAGCCATTAGTGCAAAAAAGTGGTTAGAGACACACATGTGCGTGTAAACACACACAAAGACATGTTCATCGGGCACGGGCACGGGCACAGGCACACACACACACACGCACACACGCACACACACACGCACACGCACACACAGACACACACACACACACACACACACACACACACACACACACACACAGACACACACACACACACACACACACACACACACACACACACACACACACGCACGCACACACACACACACACACACACACACACACACACACACACAGACACACACACACACACACACACACACACACACACACACACACACACACACACACACACACACGCAGGTGTAACTGAAATGTGATAAAGCTCAGCTCAGCGGGTATTTTGGGAAAGATTATACTTTTACATTTATACTTAGTATTTCAGTTAACAAGAACCACGAAAACACCCAGGGCAACCAAATTCTTAGATACGGATTTGTGTTACATAAAATGTTACAGCAGTAGGCCTATGTTATTTTTTAGTTAGTCCTGAAATAGAAACAGACAAACGTAATGAGGTTGTCATCTATAATGAGCACGTCTCCATTGGTAGCGAGGAACTAAAGATGCTGCTCAGAAGTAAAGAGAGGTAGAAAGACGCTGTTTCATTTATTTACCGTGCATGAAATATTTATGACATTCAATCTGGCAGCAGAGGAGGAAACAGGCAGGCACAGACACAGTGTGTGGGTGGAGGACGAACCGTGTGTTTTCCATGGAGATGTCTTTTGAAAGCAAGTCTGCAGCAGGAGGTTCTTGCCACCAAAATGTCTCTCCCTGCGTTACATTTCGAAGCCGCGTCGTGATTGAGCAGCGCTATACACAGTGACACCCCAATTTGACAAACACACACACACACACACACGCACACACACACACACACACACACACGCACACGCACACGCACACGCACACGCACACGCACACACACACAGACACACACACACAGACACACGCACACGCACACGCACGCACACACACACACACGCACACGCGCACACGCACGCGCACACGCACACACACACACACACACACGCACACGCACACGCACACGCACACGCACACACACACACACACACACACACACACAAACACACAAACACACACATCAGATAAGTACACGCACACTTGCACCCACGCACGTGTACACACATACACACACGCACACAAACACACACTCACAAACACACACACACACACACATGCACATACACATAACGGCAGCACAAATGCAGTTTATACATGCCAAAACATTCCTGCAGACCCAATTAGAATATGCAAACAGAAGAAGTGCTTATTCATGACTGTCAAATGCCCTGGGTTTCAGTAACACCCCGTCACAATCGGCAGGATCGCTGTGGTTTTGCAGGTTGAGCAGGTTGAACCAGATCTGATGGGTGTCAACGTTTACACGGCAGGGAAAGTATCATTGATTTTGTTCTTAACAAATACTGTCACCATGTAGCACTATAAACATAGCAAGGAAACCCCTGTTTACGATTGCCAAGTTAAAACTGTAAACTGTAAATAACTGCACATGTCGTTTTGCCAAGCAGACTTGATGCTCTGATCAGAAGCCGGTGAGGAAATAAGAAGAGCTCCTTGATTTACGGTTAATGGATTCTGACATCAGGGTCTACACACAGGCCTACACGTGCACATTGTTTAGATACGTGTGAAGAGGTCCTGCAAAGAACGATTACAAGGAAAGAATAGAAGAGAGAGAGTTATGCAAACAATCACACTCAATGAGTTGGCTGCACTATAAGAGCGAGACAGCATTCTACCCTTTTAAATAAAACATTGAGGCCTGAGAGGAAGGCACTCCCCCTCAAACAGCAACTTGCGACAAGCAGAGATATTCTAAGAGACAGCGCCAAGCTCAGAGTTCTCCCGCGGGGACATATCCCCTCCTTTCATTTCCGAGAGACTATCAGAGCCATCAAATCTGGAAGCCCAGCCCATTACAGACATAAAGGCGGCCTTTAAGGTGTCCGGTCTGGTTGTCTCTGCTTAGTGATGATGCTAGTCGTCATTTCTGCATTGACTTTTAATCAGAAGCAGTGGCCGATAATGGGCACAACCCAGTCTGCATGGGGCTTGGACATTGCAACATAACTTCCATTGACCACCTTCATTTTGTATGCAAAGGAGTGTGCAGTTGTGTTTTTTAGGTAATTTTTATTGTCATTCATTGGAAAATGATGCATCATTATGAAAGAACACTGAGAAAGTGCCACAGGATTTATTATGCAAGATGTGGCCAAACAAAGTTTTAATTAGCGTAGGTTACAGTATATTTATGGCTATTTAAGATTTTATAGTACTACAACTCTCTTGAGTATGCTCAAAAGGGCGGAGTATCGCTAACAAAAAAATCCCATGATGCATTTGGGTGTACAAGCCCTATAGGCTCTTTGCAGTGCACATACAGCGTCTTCCCCACACAGTGGGTCCATAGGGGAATGCTGAATCGAACAATGAAAGCAAGGCCAGTTACTTGTGCTGCCTTTTTTGTTTGTTGCTGCAGTACTTGGTTCAGTGTTTTTCCAAGGAAACACGATTTTTAATCACATCACATGTCGGACAAAATACACCAAATGCACAGAGCCTAAGGATAATCTTGTTTGTCGTATGGGCTACAAGTGATCCCGCTGGTAACTTGTGAGAGGTGGAAAGGAAAGGTTCTGCTGTAGCCTGACCACATTGATATGAACACATGAATAAGTCATGGCCTCTACACACCATCCTGTAAAAGTCATATATTCAAGAATTCCCCAAGTTATGCTGACGTGGAAGACCAAATGAAAGATTAATATCTGTTTAAAAAATTCAATGGATGTCCTGAACTTTCTCTACATAGGCAGTACGGCTGAATAATTCATTCTTCAGATGTAAGAAGGGGAATTTTGGGTTGGAAGATGGTGGGGGATGTGTATCCAATTTATCAAATGAGTGAACAGACATTAATTATGTGCCACATAAATAAATAGCAAACAGGATTCTGACTCAGCAACTAACCAAGACTTGCTTTTATAAAGGCTAAGTTTATTTATTTGTATTGTAGTAGACCTATACGAGACTACTACTGATACCACAAGGTTACTACTTCTAGTACAATTACTCTTGATTTGTACTAAAGCGAGGCCTACAACTACTTGTTTTAGCCTACTTTCCTCTAAATCAAGACTAGAAATATTCACCAGAGCCGACTTCTTGATCCACACCAGCAGAGGGAGACCAAAGTACATGGACATTTGATAAAGCTCTCGGATGACTTTTTAAAGCACAAATTATTAAAGGGCTATTCTCAGAGCGCACTTAGAAAATAAGGACAGTGAGATGGCATTTTTTTATTTTTGCAACAAATAGTGGATACTTACTTTTTTGAACCAGCACATAAATTAAATGCATAATCTCAGATTGCCTCATTATATGCAGTTCAGTATTAGGGTTCAGAACAAATCTTGTTTCCCGATTTCAACCGTGGATTCATGACGTCACAAATGCCTGAAGTAAGGTAAATGTGACAGTGCAACTGTAACACTGTAACTTATCCCCCATGCGCAGCTGTGAGGGAGCTATGTTGACACGGTACGGAGCCCCGGAGCCCCGGAGCCCTTATTTAAAGTATTAACGTCGTCATTCACCCTGGACGCTAGCCCTCTCAGACCGTACTCTCGCCAGCCGTCGCCTATCCCGTGGAACCGCCGTATTCCGTCCCGTGCGTGAGACGTCATCTGCGTCACAGCGAGAGAACCCGCCGGTGAAAAGTGTTGCGCATTTCTGAATCCGACTTTATGGAATAGCACTTTGGCTCTGGACTTTTTTGCTGCCCGCATTCCTGATCGTTTTTCTCTAAACTGATCGGGTTTCGACTGAAGAGGAATATGTGATCTGCTTTAAACTTCTTGTAAAGACTACGTACGGCACCTGTGTGGCCAGGTGAGCTGACGTGACACCTGTAGCCCCCGCGAGCAACACACAGGTGTTATTGTAAACCTTGTATACAAGCATGCAATATGACCGATGAACCACGGCTCATTTCATTTCTGTTATCGCAACTGTAGTCTAATGTACCATCAATCATCATCATTATCATCATCATCAACACATTATTACTCGTGTGTGTTTAAAGTGTTTAAAAGTGTGCCACTCCTCTCACTGGCTTATCAGTCTGACGTGATACTGTAAACAAGGCTAGGTAAGCTTAGCATTTTCGTATTATTGAGTATTATGTGTTTTGATGTGTTTAACATTTTAACACTTTAATTAGAATCTTTGTCTATTTTCCTATCTACAGTATGGTGGATTACAGTCTTGCAACCGTCTCAGAGTCGATTTCCTCACCAAACCCGCCTTTTCGATGGAAGAGCTTGCTCTGTTAGGCTTGCTGGAATGCCCTCTATGCTTCAAGCAGCTCGATGCTTCGGCTAAGATCCTACCCTGCCAGCACACCTTTTGTAAAGCCTGCCTCCAGAAGAGAGCATCCTCCTCCTCACCGTTGTACTGTCCAGAGTGCCTCACCCCTACCCTGGCTCGGACCGTGGATGAGCTCCCGGCCCACCTCCTGCTAGTACGGCTAGTCGGAGGCCCCCCGGACCCCATGGGGCCCGACAGGAGCGGACATTCTCCCCGCTATATGGTGCCCTTGTCCAGAGAGAACCCAGGGGTCCGGGAGAGTCAGCAGGAGACGGGCGAAAACCGAAGCAAAGAGCAGCAGAGGCATAAAGAGGTGAGGGGGACACTGAACGCACGCAGCGGTGCATGGGGAGCTTGACCCTGACTGGTCCTCAGAAATGGGTCATATTGCTGAGAGGGATCTTTGTAAACAAATACACACTATTAATAATGTTGGTAGAGTATCTGTGTCATGCTGTCACATTTGTGTTTTAGTAAAACCTTGAGTGTAGGTAGTGAAACCGAGAGAACACTTAT
The DNA here is from genome assembly GCF_031168955.1 of Gadus macrocephalus. Lineage (NCBI taxonomy): Eukaryota > Metazoa > Chordata > Actinopteri > Gadiformes > Gadidae > Gadus > Gadus macrocephalus. The sequence continues at coordinate 16,979,218 of NC_082391.1, read as the reverse complement.
ACAGTACTCGTATAAATGCATTATTTCTAAAGAACAGTGATGCAGCTGTGCACTCATGTGGAAGTGTATAACCATCCCACAGCCCACCTACAAATAATGATTATGCTCCATCGTAATCAGCCAACATATGTTTTGCTAGAACATGTTTTGTAGCACTGCCAGTGTGTCCTAGCGGACCCTGTAATTTATGTTTTGGAGGCTTTGTAATTGGCATGACTGTTTGCAAATGTGTCATCTTATAATAGGGCTATATTATGTAAACATTATAATTTTACAAACTATTGGACACGAGATGACATCTTTCAATGTCACAGAATAGATTTTAGATGTGTGGGTTGTGTGGGCTTTTGAGAGACTTGGCATTCACTTATTTAGTAGTGTACTGTTTCTGATGTGTCCTATTTCGCCTTATTATCGTACACCCCTCCACTCTGTTAACAAATGTCCTTTTCTGAACTACCTGACTCCACTTTGTCACTGCAGAACGAGGTCAAGGTATAAGTTTAATGTTCCCCCCAAAGGGCACGCTGAACCTTGTTGACCCTACCAGTGCAGAACATTACGATTCACTTCACCCCCATCCATAAGCAGCTAGCTGGGTTTTTTACAACGTTGTTGTAATTGAGCTTATAAGCTTGTCCTGAGATAGCTAAACAAAACCCTACACACACAACTCCTCTGCTCCTCCACAGGTTTCTACAAGAGCCTTGTACCAAAAGGACTCTTTGGGAGAGCTGGTGCTGCCCAACCCCGCCTACACTGGCTCCATGAGACCCAAGGCGGACGAGAACCGGAACTACGGAGAGGGGCTTCCGGCCGGTGGGAGGTCATCCCCCGCTGGCGCCTGGCTCCAGGGTGCGGCCCACCAGAAGCAGGGCGCGGCCGGGAAGCCCGAAGTGCCGGCCCTCTGTCGGGCCCTGCAGGACTTCAACCCCAGAGAGATGGACCTGGAAGACTGGAAGTACTGTCTGGGCTTTGCCAAGGTTGGTCCCGGCGCCTCAAACCCTGAAACCCTGGATGAGTCACCCGGTAAAGGCAGGGTTGGACCGGGTTGAGATCATTTGTATGGGTGGCAGGCAGGCAGTAGGAGCTTACGAGGCAGGCAAGGTTGTCTGGAAACCGAAGGCGTTATGCTAGTTTGATTCTCGGGCTCTCCTCGTTCCGTACAGAACGAGCTGTGACTGTTTCTTTGCATGGTTGAAGCCGGTTTGCGTGCGTGTGCGCACGTGTGTGTGTGTGTGAATTGGATTGCACTTTGAGTGGTCAATGAAGTTTTGAGATGCGCTGTATCAATGCTATCTCTTTTTTATTATTATTGCTTTTTTGTTCTAGCCCTTTATTACTGCAATAGCCTCCATGGCTTCACAGGCCCATATTTGTCAATGCGTTCAATGTATGGACAAGTAAAAACGGTCTAAAACCCCAGCAGGGAAATAAATCCAGAGGAGCAACACACTTTCTCACTGTATTCTCTTATCCCTTTAGACCTGAAACTCATGTTTCCCCATAAATCTCTTCTAGGGTTCAGTGAGTTTGGCTTTCTTTCAATCACTGAACCTCCCCAATGAGCAGTTTGCAGATCGCCATCATGTCTATTATGGTAACATTGTCATCATAGCGTTAACACATGGATGGCTCCTGTTTGCTATCGTTCTACTGGACTATAAAGGCGGTGGCTTTGTGTCTTTTGTTCTGGCCGCAGTCTGAAAGGTTTTCAGTAACACTAGAAACTTGTAGAGCCAGAGGCACTGCCGAGGCTGGGGCCTCTGCAGCACTTCTTACTTCCCATGAACAGGGAGGGAGTTACGTAAGGGGCACAGTGCTTGGAGACCCTCCATTACCATGTTATTTTTGTTTTTTTTCCTCTCCCGTCTAGAAAACAACAACAAAGTGAAGGCAGATGGTTAAATGGGTTTTTATAGCTTGTCTAGTCAAAGCAAGGACCGGGTCCCACTGACACAACGGTAGTGGATGTTAGTTGATTCTTGGAGTAGTGCCGGTCAACGTCTCTATCTATAGTATCTCGCATACTCAGTTCCCGGCAACTTGCGTCTGTCTGCTGTTTAGCCCCTGAGTCATTCCTTTCCCTTTTTCCGTTTCTCTGTAAATATACCTCCCTCAATCTCTCTCTTGTCACATTGTGATTTGCAGGCGGACATTCTTACCGTTATCAGAAGAGTGGATGACCATTGGATCGAGGCTAGGCTAGGAGACAAGGTTGGAATTCTGCCTCTTCAGTTTGTAGAGGTAAGTGGTTTCAGTGCTTGGGAGTTTGTTTTGTGATTTCTTTCTGTCCTTTCTGTCTTCCGGTCCTTACTTTCTTCCTCTATTTCTTTCTGTCTTTCTCTCTCTCTCTCTCTCTCTCTCTCTCTCTCTCTCTCTCTCTTTGTTTCAGTTTATCTCGCTTTCTTCCCTCCCTTTCATTCCTCGTTGCCTGGGCCTCTCTGGGATGACAGCCAGCTGATCTATAATCCTGTTGACACTAGTAAAGGAAGTGCTCAATCAGGGTCATTCGTGGGTAACAACATTAATTTTCCTGGTAGTCGTTGAATGGTCCGGAAATGTCACACCTAAAGTATAAACTGCAGAGGGGAAGAGCTTATCTTTCTGTGTGCTGTAAAGGCTCCCATTAGTCTGCCACTCGCATGACAACGTCAGGTTTATTCAACCTGCTTATTGCGCTCTGTCATTTAATTACTTTTGTGCCTCTTTCTGAAATTGTCTTTAATATTCAATTTATTTTCTTCCCAGAATTGTGTCTCTCTCAGCTGTATTACCGTTGCAGTGCGTCAGTTAGCTTACTGTTTTTCCCCTTACTTATTACCGCTCACCTAGCCCTCCACTTCTTGTTGCTCATCTGTGTCCTCTCTCCGAGCGCCCTCAGCACTGCTCTTCATCTTCCCCGACCTATGCACTTTTCCCTTTCGTCATCCTCCTCCATTCACTTTATTCTCTCTCTCTCTCTCTCTCTCTCTCTCTCTCTCTCTCCCTCTCCCTCTCCCTCTCCCTCTCCCTCTCTCTCTCTCTCTCTCTCTCTCTCTCTCTCTCTCTCTCTCTCTCTCTCTCCTTCTTGTTCTCCCGCTTGTGCCGTGCAGCCAAGCGTGAAGACACAGTAATGCTCCCTCTGCCTGGGTGGTATACCAACGCATCACTGTAGAGAGTGGAGGGGCATTAACCTTGCTCTGCCTGACTGCCTCCCTTGCTGGCTGCTTTGGCTGGAAAGCCTGGCTGTGCGGCACTATAATTCCGTCTGCCTGCCGCTCCTCTGCTAACACCACCGGTTCAGCCGGCTGCGCTCATTGGCTGGTATTCATCTCTCCCGCTTGTTTCTCCTGCCAACAAGTTGTAGGAGTAGGGGGTGAGTCAGAGAAAAGTAAGGGTGTTAAGAGAGACTTGCCACTTAGTGGCTGGGAATTACCGCAAAGTGGGAACCCTTTTCCTTTTTTTCCGAAGGATTTCTGCTTTTGTTTTTTATGTGTTCTTTATTATTGATATTTCAAAATGTGATTTGATTCCAGCCGAACTCGGTGGCCGCCAAACTGCTGGAAGGAAGGAGCCGGAAAGGGAGTGACACAGCGGAGCTCCTCTATCGAACCTGGAACGCAGGCAACAACAACAGCAAGGGACCCGCCGACCCCCCGTCACCCAACCGGACCGCCCAGTTCGGGGCCCTCCAGGCGCCGGCACCGAAGACCCTGAACGTCATCGGTCTGCCCCTGGCTAGCAGAGGGAAACCGCCCAGCATCAGCGGCACCCTTTACCAGAGCACCCGGCGGCAGTCCACCAGCACCCGCAACCTCGTAGGCTATCAGGGTGACGTTGTGCCGCACCAATCCGCCGCCGCCGCTGCCGCCGGCCCCAACACCCAGGGGCCCGCGGTGCCGTCTTCAAAGGGAACCGCCCTGCACGTGAAGCGGCGCTCTGACACGTCCCACAGGCACCTGGCCCAGGTGAGTCACAGGGGGGCGGGGCCTAGACCCGACATGGCTGTCGGGTGTTTTTCATTTGAAAGTTGTGATTTATTGTTGCCCTTTTCATAACCTCTTTGAGTTTGATGTTATTATAAAATCGCAGCAGGTTTTCTTTGTTGCATCCTGCCGGGTGATAACGAATCATTTTTACTTGAGTCGTTAGAGACTGTTGTTGTGTGAGGCGAGGCGGAAGGGGAGACCGGATAATGAAGTAATTTAGTAAAAACACTCGGCTTTGGAAGCGGTCAGCCGAGGCGATGCAGTCGCCACGAATTGACTCACTGAAAGTACACCAAAGACAACGTCAGGAAGGGATGGGTGGACCGAGGGTAAGGATGGAAGGAGGGAGTGAGGGGGGAAGCAGCCATAGAATGTAAGCATCAGGGGAAGGCCTGGGGTTCGATTGGTGGGAGGGGAGCATGGTCAACAGCACCCTGATGACTTGGTGGTATGGGAGAACACGTGTTTCCTTTTAATTAATTTATTGGAAGACATGGAAGGTCTCATGGGATGGCCTGCTATTGCTCCCACACTTTTTACAGGACGATTCAGGATAGCAGGGAGACGTTGAGAGCATATTTTTCGGTATGTTCTGGGCGGCTTGCATGCTTGCTAACGCGTAAACAAAGAAGTTGTTTGCACAAATATTTGAGGCTGCAAACATTGATAATTGGGGGCAGTTAGGATCTGTTTTACATCCAAGTAAGCCCTTCTCTGTACTCGGTTGTTATCTTTTCACAGATAGTTAAGTAGTTATATTGCAAGAATAAATGGAGGATATGTGGTTTGTTTGGCTGTCTTTACTGTAACCAGTTGGAGAGACGACAAATCTTTAGACAAACTACTTCAGCCTTGATAAGCTGTGGCAAAACGACTAGCCTTTGATTTCACATTTCACAACGTCATGCCCGAATGGAGTATTTTTAACCTTGCTTAATGACTAGCAAGCGAGCCAGATAAGAGTACATTTCTCACGGTACTGCCTTTGCAAAGTTCAGTAATGTACAAAGTGTGCTTGCCAAGTGTCAAAACTTATTTATTTGTTTGGAATCAGATCCTAAAGGAGTTGTGGGATGTGGCAGATGGGTAAAAAGGAAAAGACTGGGAATATGATAACATGAATGATGTAACACTTGGAATCAAGACAGAAAAAACAAGGTGGAATGTGTTGAAAAAAACTATGTCAAAAGACCGAAATCAGAAACAAAAGGTGAAAGTGACCGGATGACATGCTGGGAAGCATGGATGCTCTCTATGCTTCTCTCTCTCTCTCTCTCTCTCTCTCTCTCTCTCTCTCTCTCTCTCTCTCTCTCTCTCGCTCTCGCTCTCGCTCTCTGTCTTTGTTTCTCTCTCGCTCTTTCTCATGTTGAGGATGATGAGTCATTGGCAGAGTAAGTTATATAACACATCTCCCTCCATCTCTCCCTCCAACTCTCACTCTCACTCTCTTTGTGTGTGTGTGTGTGTGTGTGGGGTAAGCTGAGCTGGTTTCTCTCACCAGTGCAGGTAGAACTCCCTCTTTCACTTCACTGGGCCAATAATAGCAGACAAGCCACACGCATTTTCACTTAAAAGGAGACGACAGGAGGTCTAGCGTCCCTAACGCTGAACCCAGTCTACCAATTAGTTGATCCTTTGAGTGTGTGTGTGCGTGCTATTTGGAGAAACGTCTCCCATTAGCATTCACCTCTGCTGCCTCGCAACAATGCTAAGTGGCTTCCCATCATCGCTGGATGAGAAGAGCCATACTGCGATTATACTAGCATGGTTACGTGGACAAAGTGATAAGTAACATCCTAGATTGACAACTAGCATGTTGTCCATCAACGGGCCAAATAAGGGATCAAAAGCTTATGCAACACGAAGTCGGTGTTTACGATAAGATAAACCTTTATTAATCCCTGGATGGAAATTCAGGTGTCAGCTGTAAACCATTTCTAAGCGTTGTTCATTACTATTATCTTGATCCTTGATCATAACATTATTGAAAAAAGGTGCTTATAAAAACAGGGAAGAAGAATTTCAGCCCAAACTGACAAATAAAGTTGTATATCGTATAATCGTATATGCTGCACGTCATGAGATCCTTTACATTCTTCCACCTTCCCTCTCATCTGACTCTCTGAGGGGCGAGCCAGCCTTCCTCCCTCGCACCGCTCTAGGTTATGGTGTCAGGGCAACTCGGCTGTCTCGCGCCCCCCCGTCCACCGCAAGCTCCCAGCAAGAGCTCGATCTAAGATAGCACTTTCTGTGGATAGCGCACAAAAGATGCACTCAATAAGGCTCATTCGTCCCCCCTTCGCGGTGCTACGTGTCCCCGGGAGGTAGGAGGCTGCATTCAACCCAGGACAACGTGGGCTGAGTTGGTTCACTTACACGTCATGCCTCTTAGGGCCCCACTGTGGACCGAACCCTCGGCAGACTGTGGTGGTAGTTATATCGTCACTGCTCAATTCCCTCCCTCTCGTTTTCCTATGGATGGAGCATAGATATAATGTGTGGCGGCCTGTCCCAGAGGATTTATAATTGAAGCAGTTGTTGGATAGCATACTGCACCAGATTTATACAAGGCACCCGGAATGCAAGTTCCAATATTTCCACCTTATTTTACACATCATTGCACCTTATTATTTAGTTAGTTAGTTGCCTGGTTCCTATAAATTTTTCTTTGTTCATTCATTAGTTAGTAAGTTAGTAACTGAGTGGTTGAACCATTGACTTGTGGGGAAGTATAAAGATTCAAATCTGTATTCTCAGGCTGTATTTACGAGCGCACAGGGATGAAGTGTAATTATTGTTGCGATAATGGTACATAATTCCTACGCGACTCTGAACCACACCCGAGTGATGTGTCTGAGAGCTCAGGTCTTGGCTGTCTGAGCTCCGACTCCCAGCATGCTGATCTGAGGCCTGCCTGTGTTTCATCAACTCTCTGCTATGTAAGGGTGGACCAAAAGGGTTTTATTGATCATATCAAGTCATATTCACGTCATTTTTATGTGGGGGAGGGGGTTGTCCAAAGGTTAAGTGGTCAGCCTGTGTGCAGATCATAGCCATTGCGCAAATCGTGGCTGCCAAAAATGTATTAAACTAATTAATTTATTTGTTCACCCTCCGAGCATATGTAAATACAAATGTTAATTTTACATAAATCTTAATATATGTTCGTAAAGGCTTGGAAAAAGAATTGGCCCAATGCGCCTCTTACTTACCTAACCTAACCCCTGGGTCATAGTCTTGGGAAAACAACATTCTTGTTGTCTGACTCAGTGGCTGACACTGTATTCAGGCATGTGTTTGCATCTAATCCCTCTGTGTTTCATTGACACTTGATAACACTTTTTAAACCAGCCCTTTTCCCCACGCGGATCACCAAAGTATTTCTGTCTCTGAGTCGGATGTATTCACAATAAGCGGGATTCCACATAAAACCTCGGAATACACAAGCTCACACTCCCAAGCACACAATATGACTGATACCCATCCCCTACCTTCTTTAATTTCGCCTTCAAACCGGGAAGTCACTTTTATTCAGCTCAAATTCCATTGTGACACCATCATCTCTTCTTTCCCTCCTTATTATTTCCCAATGGAAACCATGTTGACTCACTCACTGCTGCACGCTCTTCAGGGCGAGAAGAAGATGAACAGCACGACCCCACCCACCCTCACCATGGCGCTGGTCAGCCCCCAGGTGGCCAGCTCTTCTGCGGAGGTCAAGAACGCCTCCACCCAGCAGCTCTCCATCAGCGTGTGAGTAATGATAGCAGCGCTAATGCGTCACACTGTGATGCCAGAATGTGCTTCCAGGAGGCTCGCACAGCCTCAAAGAACAACATGGGACACAGCACGGCCAGTCACTGAGGGGACTATATGACCAGTGTTTCGTCTAGTGAGGCTGCGGTTGAGCCCAGTAACCCCACCAATAGAAGATTGTAGTTTTGTTTAGAAGCCCCCGAATGTCGGCTTTTGGATAACACAATGGTAAAACATTCTTGTGAAGAACAATCACTTCTTTGTATCAAGCCTTGAATAATTACGGCTGTCTTTATTTTGAACCACCAAATATCTTTGAATACATCCATCACAAAAACATCCTCATGACCAACGATCATCTTTTGTAACAAGCCTTCGAATAACCAACCGAGAGGACGGCAGCTCCGATATTCCATAGCCCCCCGTTTCTACGAGACGCCTGTTTGAAACCGTAGGCTGCGATGATGACGGCTGAAGCCCTTGTGGGAGGACAATATGCTGATGAGCTCCGTCTGTTGGACCACGCAGGTGTGCAGTGCTGTACTCCTACAAGCCCAGACGGCCCGAGGAGCTGGAGCTCAGGAAGGGGGAGATGGTGGGGGTGTACGGACGCTTCGACGAGGGCTGGCTGCGCGGCTTGTCCCTGAGAACCAGCAAAGTTGGCATCCTGCCCGCCAACTATGTCACTCCGGTGCTCAGGTGAGTGCCCCCCCCGCGAACCCTGCCGGCCTTTAGTGTGGGAGTTGAATACCATTTACATTTTGAATGGTGTGAACAAAATGGGGGGAGGCTGGGGGTTTATTCAAAGACAGGATAGTGTTCTGTTCTGTCGCCGCCATGGCTCTGGGTTGTAACGAAAGCCAAACGGAATCACGGGTACCATAAAGTAAAGCATTAATTTGTTAATCTAGATAACCAGAGGCGTGTATGATAATTAATTCAGTCTGATAAAGGGTAGATGACAAAGATGTGTGGGGTGTTGAAAGTAATAACAAACCAAAGCATGCCAAAAGTTTGGAAATAAAGCTCCTGCTGAGAGCCTAAAGAGCAAATGAGCTGGAAGGGAGACATATCTTCTATGCTCCTGGTCAGCATCAGGTGAATGTAGTTTAGCTAAGTAACCCCACTATACAGTTACTGTATCTTTCCACAATTCAACAGAAACACTAAAGTTATTTATAGGAGCCTTCACTCCAAGCTGGGTTTTTTTTGACGGTATGACGGTATTCCAACCGTCATGTCTGCAGTCAACCTTTTTAAAGCAACACGCCTGCAAGTGTCCTGCATCTGAACTCTCTGCAAGTCACTTAAGATAAAACCCATCTGCTAAATGATTAAACAACAACGGTATATTGATGTCTTTTGTGGAGTTCATGTAGCACCACAAGATCTGCCGGTCCTTCCCATATGTTAAGACTGAATTCTTGTTTTGTTGTCTTGGACATGACAGGACATCCGCGAGGCTGACAGAGACCAAAGCAGCGCCAGCAGCAGCAGCATCCTATAACACATTCACGGCGGGAAAGAGACCCGCAGCTCCCAAGAACCCTGCTGTGGTCCTCGCCTTGGACCGGGTCAACGCAGATGGAACAGGGTATTCTATGGGACAGGGCCCATCTGTCCTCAACGGGGGGCCGCACACGATGCAATCCAATGCGGCTGCTGCCGCTGGAAGGCTGTCTGGGGTCTCCCAAGGTTGGGACACTGTGAGGCGGGCTTTTAATTCACACGGAGGTGATTGGGCGGACAACAATCTCTCACATCTTACCGCTAAGACCCGCTCTGGTATTTGATATGGTGTTGGGTTACATTTTTTTCAAAGAATCCCTTGCTTATTTATTTTTCATGTTGTTCTTTCAGGAACGCCTCATCGGGGCAACCATTACACAACCCATGCTTCGAGTTCAAATGTCCAATCCCACTTACAGAACTTAAAACAGGTCCAAGTGTCTAGCCACTCCCCTGTCCTGCAAAGGAAAAAACACAGTAGCTTCCTGTCTGCTCCTGGCAGAGCTCAGGGCTGGATGTCTGAAGCAACAGCGCCATCTGCTGCCGACATCCTGAACAGCAGAAACTTTGCCGTTTCTTACGACGCTGCCTTCAAGCAAGACAGACAACTTCCAAATGGCCCTCACTCCATCCTAGTTCGACCCGACTCGCAGAAAAACCACACGGAAAAGGTAAACTAATATTTTTTTGCACCTTGTTATTTCCCATGAAAGTTAAAGTACTGAATTCATAATTTGGTTTATGTATGAAACGTCTTAAATAATCGCTCTCTTACAATAACCTTATAATAATTAGTGGGTGCTACATATTGGTGGTGGTTAGTGAGGTCCCCCCTTCACTTTAGGCGTCTTTGAGTGTTATTAATTATTATTATTATTCATGTTTAACCTCTGTTTTCCTTTTATTCCTAGTCTGTTTTACATAGTTTTGAATGATGACTATATGCTCTGTAAGGTGACCTTGGGTGTCTTGAAAGGCGCCTCTAAATTAAATGTATTATTATTATTATTATTATTAATACCCCCCCCCCCCCCCCCCACCCCCGCCACCTTCCTCACGCCAGGCAACGAAATCAGTACGGTTTCTCACAGAGGAAGAATCCCCTCTTATAAGGCGGAGAACCTCCTCTTGGTCCTCTGGAAATCAGATTGCTTCTTCAGGTTCGACGGGGCCTCCTTCGCTGGAGGTGTGGGCCCCATCACTCACCCTGGGAAGAGATGGACCAGGCATCATTCTCAAAGAAGGGAAGGCCCCCGTCCTTAGGAAAGGACTGGAGGCGAGCCAGATCTCTGACCTGAACTCCAACCCCCAGAAACAGCCCATGCAATCAGCCGCATCCGCTCAGTTCAGTCCCACCAGGTGATTCATTGTCTGGAACACAACTTGAGCATAATGGTCCTTTGACGACATATTTATTATTTAGTCTTTCTAAGCATTCACTCTTTTGGCACTCGCGGTAGTCACTGAATTTGGCCTGACTGCGGCTTTTCTCTTAACGTTTTTCCATTTGCCTCTCTGTTTCCCACCAGGCACAGAGTGAGCACCACCTATTTAGCCCAGGAAGACTCTGAGCTCAGTCTGTTACAAGGAGAGCGTGTGCTGGTCCACAGGCCCAGACCGGACGGACGGCTCCTGGTGACACAGGAGAGCACCGGACACACTGGCTTATTCCACAGCAGTATTCTCCTGACACTAGAGAGACTCAGCTGATTGGATTGCAGTATTCCCACATTATTCCCTTTCTCTGATCGTCACACTGCCTGAATGACCGAGCAGCTGTTACACAGCGAACCTGGAAATGGGTGTAATAATTCCAGATGACAATCTTGTGTTGCTCCCTTAAATAGATGAGGTCCGTTGAGTATGGCTACATTAAAAAAATATATATATATTTTTGTGTATGTGCATGTTTGTTACACATGAACTCTCACACATTGTTCAGTGCCTCTGTCAGACCCTGTTACTGCTAATGTGTAATAAACAATGCGTCCATATGGGGGTAACTTTTTATGTGTGTGTGGATGAGAGATTTATAAAAACTGTTTTGTTATTTGCCAGATGCTTTTATCCCCAAAATATAAGGGAATTCAAATACATCATCACATCATTCAGGAACAGGCAATTTAGACATCTTGCTTTAGGATGCATACAAGGCAGTAGACATTGGGGATATAACTCAGCCCCTTTGGATGTAGGGAGTTATGTATTGGCATTAATTACCCTACTGAATATTTACATGGCCTCAAATCAAACGTTACATACCTAAATCACTGCTATGGTAGAAAATGGTCTTTCATTTAATATGTATTTAATTTATTCTGTTTAACGTCAGGTTGATAAGAGATTTTGATTGTTATTTTTTTTTTTTACACATAACTGAATTTACATTTGATACGGTTATGTGTTCTCGTTGCCGATTGGTTCTCCTGCTCCTCACTCACTGCGCAGCCGCACAGCCAGTCCGTCGTGACAACAGTGTTTCCAGGGTACGGATACTATGGGCACAGCGCTGCCATATAAATCAACCTAGAATAAAAACAAAAAACTGCCTTAAGCGCTTGAGCTTCACAGTCCCTATACAATCAGCGTGAGACGCTACAGTCTACACTTCAAACATGCCGGTAAGTCGGCCCCGCCTCTGAGTGATTGTGTGTTTGCGGAGGGATCCTCCCTTCCTCCGATCTGATGTGATGCTAACAGATACTTCTATTGAAGTGGACCGATGCCACTCCTCTGATTAACGCTTCATTGAGATTACTGATCCCCCCCATTAAAATGTCTCTTTCTCTTGAGATACGTTTGTAAATAATTGTGCTTTTGTCCCGCTGTGCTATCCCATCAGCTCATTCTGCAGCTTAGCATTTGTCTGCTTTCCTAGCAGCCAAGCAATCGATGTTGAATTTAGCTATCATAATTTGACTAATTATTGTGCGCTGGTGGAGGATGGCATGTAGTGCTTTGTTGTCTACTATTTGCCCCAATTGCAAAATTCACAATAACGATTTGGCTAATGGCTGATATGATAAAAAACGAATTCGTTTTAAAGGGCCACTTAGCATCTTGCATTATCCATGAAATATGGGCCTCTATATCGCCATCTTCTCTTCTAGTTTGTTGCGTATATGTTGTTTACAAGAGAGAGTCAACGCTGAAATATACAATCACACCTTTTATTACAGAGTAATAAACACGACAAACCCGAGATAAGCGACAACGTCAAGGTTGTTGTGAGATGTCGTCCACTCAACCAGAAGGAGAAACAGATGGGCAGCAAACAGGCCGTCAGTGTGGACGAGATCCGAGGGACCATCACCGTTAACAAACTAGAAACTCAGCATGAACCGCCCAAATGCTTCACCTTCGACACTGTGTTTGGGCCAGACAGCAAACAGCTTGATGTTTACAATCTCACAGCCCGACCTATCATAGACTCAGTCTTAGAGGGTTACAATGGTAAACTCATGGAAATAACGACATTTGAGTTATTTATAATCATATATCGTTTTTTTTATTATGATTAACCTTTACATTTAAAATACATGTCATACAAATGTTATACTAAGATGGGTTACTGTATAACTTATGAAAACGTCAATGTAGGCAATAATAATGGGGAATTTAGTTATTTTTTAAGGACTTATTGTAGGAAGTCATGTATACTGATACTGACCCCTGCTGTGTATTACAGGAACTATCTTTGCATATGGGCAGACTGGCACTGGTAAAACGTTCACCATGGAGGGCGTAAGGGCAGTGCCAGAGCTCAGGGGCATCATTCCCAACTCCTTCGCTCATGTCTTCGGTCACATCGCAAAGGCAGAGGGTGACACCCGGTATGGCAAAATGTTATTGTAATGTTATATGAGCTATGAATAAAAGGTAAACCTGACCCATTTTATTCTATTCTGGTTGAACATTCTAATCACAGCCTATCTACTCTCTCTCTAGGTTTCTGGTCCGTGTGTCATACCTGGAGATCTACAATGAAGAGGTTAGGGACTTACTGGGCAAGGATCAGTTGCAGAGGCTTGAGGTGAATATATGTCCAATTGCAAATACTAGCTATAAAACTATATTGATATTATTATAATTATTGTAATTTATATAATTGTATTAATATAATGTGTAATGCAATATGGATGCTTTAGTATAGGTATTTGTGGGCCCCTAAAACAGTATTTGAAGACGTTCCCGAAATTCAGCAGAGGTGCAGAATTATAGCCACTACGAGCCAGTCGCACATTGAGCACATTTCTCCCAACGCGCCGTTTCGGTGTCTGTAGCTTTAATGCAAATGAGGGGGAGCAAGGTGGGTCAAGGAGGAGGGAGGGGGTGTGGTCCTGAGCAGCTTGCGTCCACGGTACAATGCGCTCTGTTTACAGTGGAGGTGCACGCAGCCTTCGACCGTGTTCTGTAAATATTCAAAAACACTTCTTTAAAGCTGTTTGGTACATCCCGGCTTGATACAAGGTCCTGTACATATGGAGATTGTTGATGCAGTAGATGAATAATTCCACAATGCAAAAATAATGAGCAATGACAGTAAATAAAGTGTGTAAAGTGACGTGAAGTGTAAACAAAGTGCCCGACAGTAGATAAAGTAACTATGAATTAATGTGACCATCATTGTAAGCACAAACAGAGGATCATGGGCTTCAGGGCCATATATGTAGTCATACAACAACTGGTATAACGTTAAGGTAGCCTATACCGACTATGTTTGTTGATCTGCTGCTTTCAAAACATAATCATAACGGTCCTGCCGCGCGACGCTTCCTATTGGTGCTAGGGGCGGAACTTAATGAGCGTAAAATGCGCACTGCGGCGCTGCGGCACCGGTGTGATAACGGAAATGAGTTAGTGAAGGTGGGGGTATTTTGCCGTGGGTGGCGGGGGGGCCTGCGGATTTCAGTGAGGGTTTCTGTCCACACTAACGGCGGATCCCCCGTTTCCCCCCTTGTCCGTTCCAATTCGGATGACGCAGGGGAGAACTTTCCCCCGTGCCCACCTTCAATTCCATTCAAAAAGCTTTATGGCACGAATATTGTTGTAAACAGTATTGCCAACAAATTATTTATCTATACTTTTTGTACCTGCTGGAAGTATGCTTTCTTTCCCTACAAGAGTTTTGTAATTTGTTAAAGTTCCCATGACATGCCACCAAGTGTGGGGTGATTAGCCGTTGCAAGCCGTTTTGGAAATCGGCCCCTTATGATATCACAGGTGGGCGTGTCCACCTAGATGTGTGACGGATAGATGAGCCGTTACAAGCCGTTTTGGCAGATTTCCAAAACGGCTTGTAACGACACCTGGTGGAATGTCATGGGACCTTTAATGCATAATAATAATAATAATAATAATAATAATAAAAAATAAATATATATGTATATATAAATTTTAATTTTTTCGAAATTCATTGGTAGTTAAAGCAGGGCCCTAGTGTTGTTAAGGCCTTAACCATACAGTGCTAGGGCAAAAACTGAAGTTAGAAAACCCCATTAAGTGAATTTTTCATGCCATGGGACCTTTAAACTACATTATGTTTTATCTTCTTGTGGTCCTAGCGAATCTTTGGTTTTTTACTTTAGTGTTACCCTAGCCCTGGTCATTATTCCAGTGATATTTCAAGTTTAGACCTAGAAACCCTTACAATTTATATTCATTTATTGTAAATTCCTCAAAATACGCTGCATTGCTTGTTTGGCTAATAACTATAGTGTGACTCAGTGTGTCCACATGCATTTCCCTAGTAAACCTATAATGGATGCTGATAATCGTTTTTGTCCCTCGGCAGGTTAAAGAAAGGCCAGATGTTGGCGTCTACATCAAAGACCTCTCAGGATACGTAGTGAACAATGCAGATGACATGGACAGAATCATGACACTGGGCCATAAAAACCGTAAGCAAAATCATCATCTTTTGGACAACTCCAATGAACCCGCGGGCACTGAATGTGGATGAATCGCCCTCTCCCTCTCCCCTAATCGGCAGGTTCTGTGGGTGCCACCAACATGAACGAGCACAGCTCTCGTTCCCACGCCATATTCACCATCACCATCGAGTGCAGCGAGAAAGGTGTGGACGGGAACCAGCACGTGCGGATGGGGAAACTCCATCTGGTCGACCTGGCCGTGAGTCGGACCTATGAAGAAAAAAAAACTCAAATATCCTACAGATACAGATACCGTAATATGCATTTTAGTTTATCGTCACGCTGATGACTCTCTGACCGTTTCAATATGCCGGTCCGATCCAGGGTTCGGAGAGACAAGGGAAGACAGGCGCCACGGGGCAGCGCTTGAAGGAAGCCACCAAGATCAATCTCTCGCTCTCCACCCTGGGGAACGTCATCTCCGCTCTGGTGGACGGCAAGAGCACCCACGTGCCTTACAGGAACTCCAAACTCACCCGCCTGCTGCAGGATTCGCTTGGTGGCAACTCCAAGACCATGATGGTAGGCTAAACGAGGGTAAACAATCCTGGAAACATCCTTCAACTCAGCTAATTAATTTAAACAATAAATGCGAAAAATACACTTAAATCTCACGGATAGTTGTTACTATAACTGATTTATTATACATAAATTTCTAATGAATCGAAGAGTTTGCAATATTTCGATGGCGAGAACGAATGCCGAACCCCTGAATCACAGCGGTTTCGTGAATATTCTGTTGTTTTTTCCCGACCGCCAGTGTGCGAACATCGGCCCTGCGGACTACAACTACGACGAGACCATCAGCACGCTGCGCTACGCCAACCGGGCCAAGAACATCAAGAACAAGGCCCGCATCAACGAGGACCCCAAGGACGCACTGCTGCGGCAGTTCCAGAAGGAGATCGAGGACCTCAAGAAGAAGCTGGAGGAAGGTAAGCCCCGGACCGCGCCCCCCCCCCCCCCCCCAGCGGCCACCGAGAGCCTCCTGGCCGCATGGGTCTGTGACGTCTGTCATCTATACGATGTGTTGTTATCTCTGCATCTCTGAGACGTTGTCTGCTCAAGAATTATTTTAACGTTTGCCCGCAACTCTACCCTCTGTCCGTTTTTTTTTTTTTGTCATTACTGCTCGAAAATGTATTTGTAAAAGTCGATACCAAAAGCTGGATAACGGCGTCTTCTCAGTATCTAAAATTAAAGTCCTATGTACATTTAAGAGGTACATATTATCTCTTGAAGGTGAATATGATGTATATGGAATTGTCTTAGAATATCTAGATCAAACATGAGGGATCTCATTTTACCTGGCCTGGGAAAATTCTCTGTTTTATGTTGTTGTTGTTTTTTTTAATTGGAATCCGTTTTGAGAGGCTTCATTGTGTCCGTCCAGGGGAGGAGATCTCTGGCTCGGAGGCCAGCGGCTCCGAGGAGCTGGACGACGGAGACGAGGAAGGAGGAGAGGCGGGAGAAGGCCGCAGGAGAAGAAGAGGTAGGGAGGAGTCCTCTCACTCGCTCACAAGCCCCTCCCACACGTGCGGCCTTGGCCTTAAATTGAAAGGCACAGGGGTCATGCACGAATCAAAATTGTTGAAATTGTCGAAATGGAAATCCGTTTTCAGCAGTTTCCATGCAGAATATGTAACATTACTGGAAACCTATGACACTCTGTTGTCAAACTGTTTTTGTGACGAGTATGTTGTGGGCCTTGTCTTGATCTCTGGCATGAGCCACTTGTCAAAATAACACATTGTAGATCTATATGAAGATATACCCTATAAATAAATTAGTATTTCTGTTTTAGTGGGTTTACCCGGTTGTTAGGGGAAAAGGCCATATGACGCCATTGCCATACTTCAAAATGTAACGGACTGTTACCGTGACTAAAACTTTAGAAAAATCTTTTAAAAAGGATTTCGGGGTAGGTTTGAAGTACAAAACCCAAATATATCACAGGTCAAGTTGTTTTCAGATATTTCAATGCGGAAATGAATATTGTACCTTTTTTAAGGTAGCTATGAAAGAGTTAACGCACAGACAAAAAGTAAGTGTGTGTGTACGTGTCGATACTGCTAAGGAAATGTATGAGTTGTTTTTTGAAGATGACTACGTGGAATTGTGTGAAATTAGCAGATATCCTCTTTGTGGGTTAACACCTATAGAGTGACAGGAGATTTCTGCACAGATGCATGCATGTCTCCATGCGGTTTTTCTGCAGTTATTAATAAGATCCATGGATATAGGTTCTGCAGTCATCCGATTGATTAATAATCAGTTGGTACTTTCCCTTTTTACTATCTATATGGAAATGTAAGGTGTGAAATGCTGAAAGGAAACATGTTTGAGTGTACGTAGAACATTGGTTCACCGATACATTTCATACAACTTTTCAATAATTGTATTTTCTTAGAAAGTACAATACTGTTTCAAGGGGGGGGGGGGGTCTGGCTACCATAAGATAGGATGGACCGTATAGGCCTTCATTCAAATGTATCCCTCACACATACTACTAAAAACCTCTAATCTACACCACTGAAAACCTCTTACATATACTTCTGAAAACCTCTCACAGAAACGACTGAAAACATCTAATATATACTAAAAAAACCTCACACACTCGAGTGTTTGTGTGTGAGTGTATTTGACTAATACCAAGTGAAAAAAACATGATCATTTTAAATATTATTAATGATCATTCCATATGATTTAGATGGTCTTATTTATTCTAGAAGACCAGATAATCTTTTTTGGGAAATAAAAGTTATTTATATCAATGGTACTGTTACGGCCCAAGGAAGGGGGAGTCCAAACGCATGACAACAGACGAGGGTTGTAAAGTCAAAATGTTTATTTGCTTGTTGATGTGGAAGTCCAGCCGGGTCGGTGTGGAAACCGGGAAGGTGGTGTCGGAGGACAGCGAGGTTGTCAACGATGCGGGGTGGCGGCGGTGCCGTTGCCGTCACCGCCAGAGGGGAGGTGGAGACAGGTTTAAGCAGGGAGCCTCAATCTCAAACGGTCTTACGTATCGATGTACCGAGCTTCCGAGATGCCACCTTCAGTGGAAGCTCCCTAGCAAGGAGCCAAACCTTTCCCTCCGGGGACGTACAGGGGCGCCGGTGTCCGGTGGCGGTTTGCCTGATGCTGGGAGCGGGCGGACGCCTGGAGCATCGCAGCCCGAGCCTTGTTCCAGATGCGCTGACAGTGTAGAATATGGGACCGCATTGAGGGGACAGCGATCTCAGCCTCTTGCGCTGGAAACAGAGGCGGCTGGTAGCCTAGGGACCATAGGAAGGGCGACATCCCGGTCGTGTCGTTGCGGTGTGCGTTGTGCACATACTCTACCCAGGGAAGGTGGTCACTCCAGGAGGCGGGGTTGGCGGTGGTAACACAGCGCAGCATGCCTTCCAGTTCCTGGTTGGCCCTCTCTGGCTGGCCGTTGGTCTGCGGATGATAGCCGGAGGAGAGACTGAGGCGTCCACCTCCACCACAAATTGGAGCTTGCCGTCCGGCTGCGCGAGGCAGGGGCTGAGGTGAAGCGGTGTTCCAGCAGAGTAAAGGCTGAATCCGCCTCTGGAGTCCAGCAGAACGTCATAGCAGTAGAGGTGAGAGGAGCTGCAATGCGGCTGTAGTTTCGGATAAAGTTAGGGTTAGTTGGCGATGCCAAGGAAGCGCTGTAGCTGTTTCCGGTTGGAAGGGATGGGCCACTCTGTCACCGCGTTCACCTTCGCCGGTTCGATTTCCACCCTCCCATGGCCGATGATGTAACCCAGGAAGGATGTAGAAGGCACGTGGTACTTCGCACTTTTCCGCCTTGACAAACAGCCGGTGCTCCGGGAGACGCTGTAGAATCGGTTTGACATTCAGTCTGTTCTGAGAGAGACTGTGAGAAAATCATCTGAATGTCATTGACCACTGAGAACAAGGCTCTTAAGCCCAACACACGCCGGCGCGTCAAAGAAAACACCCCCATTATTTCCGACGTACTAGCCCACACCGGCTGCGGCTAGACGCGCGCCGGCGCTCGGTGGCGTGCCGGCGCTCGGTGGCGTGCCGGCGCTCGGTGGCGTGCCGGCCCACTAGCCTTCACGTCACTGTATGCACTAGATAAATAATTCCACAATGCATCTATGTAGTGATAAAACAACTGGTATAACGTTAGGGTAGCCTATTCCGGCTATGTTTGTTGATCTGCTTCTTTCATAACATAATCACATCGGTGCTGCAGCGCCACACTTCATATTGGTGCTTAGGGCGGCAATTGACTCGTGTGAAATGTGCACCGCGGCGCTTCGGCGCCTGTGTGTGTATGTTAAGCTCCATTTACAAAGCTCCGAGCCCATTCAACCCCAACCGATTGACCTAACTGCTTTACCCCTCGCCCACATCCACCCGGACCCCCATCAGTCCCCCTGTCACAACCAAAGGTATGCCTGCAACACTAACGCGGTATGGCTTCATGTTATAACTGGGACTCATGTTATCTGATCCATTTTGTGGTTCAGATGAGAGTTCATTCATTGCAAATGAATACCTCTGGGCATGTCCCCGTATCAGTCAACAAGGGCTATCGCTAAGTAGGGATGCAGCAATTATAGATGGGGATTGTACGATTGACGTCTGAGGAATAACCACAGATTGACGGTTTCACGATTATTGTGCAATAATTAAATTCACAATGCTACGGATAAAATCACATGAACATTCTCTAAACAATCGTTCATGAGACTTTGAAAAACGGCGGGGGCATTAGTGAGACCAAACGGCATGACGAGGTACTCGAAGAGGCCCAGGGGTGTGATAAAGGCCATCTTCCACTCGTCCCCCTCACGGATGAGGATCTAATGGTACGCTTCTCCAGTCTGGAGAAGATGGTGGCGCCTTGCAGGGGGACAAAGGCTGAGTCAATTAGGGGCAGTGAATATTTATTTTTGACCGTAATGTCGTTGAGACCATTGAAGTCGATACAGGGGCGAAGGGTCTTGTCCTTCTTGGCCACAAAGAACAACCCTGCCCCTATGGGTGAGGAGGAGGGGGCGGATGAGTGCTGCCGCGAGCGAGTCCCGGATGTACCCCTCCATATCCTCCCGCTCAGGCCGGGAGAGGTTGAACAGACGGCTGCTGGGTAGTGGCGAGCCCGGCAACAGGTCAATGGCGCAGTCGTAGTGGCGATGTGGTGGCAAGGATTAGGCGTGTTGCTTGTTGAATACTGCGCCAAGTTTATGATAGATCCGGGGCACTGCGATGAGGTCCAGGGGTTCCGTAACGGACCGCGGGGGGGGGGAACTGCTGTTGGTGCCGATGCAGAGCGGAGGGAGTTCGGTGGCATTTGCCACATCTTGCTCTGACTGCTTTTGACTGATTAATTGTAAAATAGCTACGCTTGCCTACACCCAATTTAGGATTCAGTTTGCAGTCAGCAAGGCAGGTTAACGTGCACAGTGACGAAATAAAAGCACAGCGGCACCCCCGATGTAGAATGACGAGTTGGAGTGCGGCAACGTTAACTATGTTATTGCGTCAACAAATATCGATATACATCTTATATCAACATTCTGCAAATATCGTGATATGCATTTGGTCCATATCGCCCAGCCTTACTGCAAACGAGCAGAAGCTGGTTGATGTGGGAGTCAAGCCGGGTCAGTGAGGAAACCGGGAAGGTGGTGTCGGAGGACAGTGCTGCAGAAGTGGGAAGATCTTGATGGAAGCAGAGGGTTAGAATCCTTAAAGGGACACTGTGTAAAAATGACTCCCATCTAGTGGTACAATTGTATATTGCATTCAAACTAATAGTGCTCGCTTGTTCAAAAACTACGGAGGGCAGTATGTGCCAAGAAGCTGTGTCATGACACCCAATACTACTCCATCGAGTCATTCGAGTGATGATGAGGTTCTTTATTTCAAACAAATTTCAAACTGCATTGAATCATTAGTGTAAGCTAATGATGTATGAGTAATTATTCCTCGAGCAAGATAGTGAATTATTTCAGTCATCATTCACGCTGGCTCAGAGTGAAAACGCGTTTGCATTTCCTGTACCACGTAGTGCTTTTTGTCCCTCTCGGCAGTTCATAGACCGGAAGAACATGGAAGCCTCCATGAAGCTTACCCGTCCTATGTAACTACATATTAATTATTCTTCGCTCAGGAGGATAAGTGAAATTTTTGGAAGAGATGATTTTACACCAATGAGGACTTATTTATGAATGAATACGTTGATTTGAGGTAATAAATGACTTAAAATATTACACAGTGTCCCTTTAATGTTGGAACGAAGAGACATGGAATGCAGGAACGTTAGATACAAAAGTTAATTTCATTTGTACAGACTACTACTACTTTTTTTAAACACAGTTTTTATATTTTGTTATCTCTTACAAAAAACCTGAATATTTTAGGAGTCATTAATGCAGATGATTCAGAAGGTTCTCAATCTTTTTTTGGCAACTGTATTTTGTCTTTTATTTGTGGCTTTGGTTAACTTGTTCTATTCTCTTCTTAAAGTTGACTATTTTTGTATTTAGTAGTGTATGTACGATAGTTTAAATTCTATATATTTAAGAGTTTCCATACTGTATATGAGAGTTTCAATACTGTAAATAAGAGAGTTTTAGTAGTATATTGAGAGGATTTCAGTATTGTGTGTGAGAGGTTTTCAGCATTCCGAGTGAAAGGTACTAAACAGTTTGTGTGGGAGGTTTTCAGTATTGTGTGTAAGAGTTTTTCAGTAGTATGTATGAGAGGTTTTCAGTAGTGTGTCAGTAGTAGGCCAACCAGTTGGTGAGAGATGTTAGGTTTCGGTAGGATGTGTGAGAGGTTTTTAGTAGTATGTGTGGGAGGTAAGTTTATTTTTAAGTTTCATTTTGAATGGGGAATTTAGAATTGAATTCTTGACCCCAAGAATTCTGTCAACTGACGAAAGTCACCAAAAGATTTGCACCCTTACTGCCGGCGACTCTCTCTCTCTCTCTCTCTCTCTCTCTCTCTCTCTCTCTCTCTCTCTCTCTCTCTCTCTCTCTCTCTCTCTCTCTCTCTCTCTCTCTCTCTCTCTCTGTGTGGTGGCTGTGGTGCCTCCCATGTGTTTGTTGCAGGAAGCAGAGGAAGTAGCTCAGGCTCTGTCTGCTTCACCTCAGTGTTGCAGGCCACCACTGAGAACAAGGCTCTTACCAGTGAGTGTGTGTGTGTACGTTAAGCTCCATTTACAAAGCTCCGAGCCCATTTAACCCCAACCGATTGACCTAACTGCTTTACCCCTCGCCCACATCCACCCAGACCCCCATCAGTCCCCCTGTCACAACTGAAGGTACACTGCTTGCAACACTAACGCGATATGGCTTCATGATATAACTGGGACTCATGTTATTATCTGATCTATTTTGTCGTTCGTAAGAGTTCATTGTGGGCCGGAAGAGTTCATTCATTGCAAATGGCTACCTCTGTGCATGTCCCCGTATCAGTCAACAAGGGCTCTCGCTAAGTAGGGATGCAGCAATTATAGATGTTGAAGTACGATTGAGGTCTGAGGAATAACCACAGATTGACGGTTTCACGATCATTGTGCAATAATTTATTTCACAACACTACGGATGCATAAAATCACATGAACATTGTCTAATTAGAGATTCTATCGTATTTTTTCTCCTAATGTTTTCTTATATATATTATATGTGTTGTTTTGGTAAAAAACAACGAAATTGAGAACATCTTGTGCATGTGTCATTAATCACTGCACTTAATAAGATCAAGCTTAATCCGAGCAACGTGCATATAGATTGTTTCAATTAAATTGTGCAGTTGTGTCGCAAGAGTTTAGTTTTGGATTCCAACTAACAAAGAGTGATAGCCTAAACAAACCCACTCCATCATAATCAACCCCATCTGCAAAAAGCCATTTGCTGCACTATTTTACACTAGGATTAAAAGTTAAACTCAAGTATAATTGAATCCTCTCAATACATTAGATATTTTGGTGAAAGGGTGCAGTATAAGTATGTCTACACTAGGCTATATAGGGCGGGTAATCCATCTTTCGATTCACCTGCTCGATTTAAAGGAATATGTCTCATGTACTCAATATGTCTCAATTTTCTGTTTGTTTAATTTCCCTCACTGTGCAAACATTGGAGGAGGACTGCTGTTTCCCACTTGCCATGACCTTCTTGCAGCATCAGTTGTGTATGAGTTGGTCCGCAAAAGGCTTTGATGATAATCATGGAATCATTTGACATTTGTACACAGTCTGGTTTGGAACCATTCATGATGGAACAGTCACATCATGGTGTGTTTTATTTGTGATGAGATTTGAGTCATTAGTAAAACTCCTGTGGGTGGGAAGATCATCTGATGATGACACTTTTACTTCCATGCAACAAAGTAACAATCCGTACAGCACCTGATTTGAAAAAGGGTTTGTTCAACTCAACTCAGAATAAACTATACAGGACAGGATTGTTTCTAAAGGATAGTATTTTGTATGTTGATCAGCAGACATCCAAGGTGTTACCCCCTTTCCCATTGACCATCCTCATTCTGTCATGCTGACAGTCTCCCTTCGCTCCCTTTACCTTGTCCTCAATCTACCCTGACTGTGAAGTGTTTTCACCCTGTAGAGTATAAAAAGGTTTTCTTGTTGTAACGTGGCACTATCTTTCTCTCTCTGTCTCACTCGCTCTCCCCTGCCCTCTCTCCCCCTTACTTTGATTGGTTGGAATATGCCGACTGCTGGCTCCCTATACACCTTAATTGAAGAAGACAGAGGTTGGTGTGAGAATCCTCAATGCTCCTGAATGCACTTGTGGCATAGCTTTGCTCACCATCCCCTAACCAAGCCCACTGCAATGTTTGGCCGACCCGCTGGCTTTTACAACAGACAAGTCAGACGATGCAGGAGAAGTCCTGTGGTCTAACCCATGTTAACACTCTCCTATTCACATCCTTTTGTGTGCATCTGTTTGTCTTCCATCGTCCTGCTATTGCCCCTTTTCTATTCACTTTGTCCTGGAGAGAATCCTCCACAAAGTCCAAGGACTATCTCAAATCCCTCTACTGAGGTGCTTTTCATTCTTTGATAGCAAGTTGGTAATCTGTCGCTCTGCTCACTACCAGACAAATACCGATCAAAGGAATCCTAATGAATGGATATTGAGATTCCTTGTAGAACTTCGTCCGCAACTGACCCTCACATTTTTTTGTTCTTGCAGCATATTGGTTTAAAATGTCATCTAACAATGTAACCTGTCATGACCTGAATCCATGTTTTTCTCCTTCCCCGCCCCCTCCACTAAAAAGAAAACAACTAACCAGAAAAATCATGCCTGCCACACACACCCTCGTTTAATGTCTTTTATTCCTGTCCATGTTGAAGGGAAGAAGAAGGTCTCCCCTGACAAGATGTTGGAGATGCAGGCGAAGATCGAAGAGGAGCGAAAGGCTCTGGAGGCCAAGCTAGACATGGAGGAGGAAGAGAGGAACAAGGCCAGGGCCGAGCTGGAGAAGAGGGAGAAGGACCTGCTCAAAGCTCAGTGAGTAAACTGCCTCCACCGTCGGGCTGTTCCTTCAGCGACTTGGACATGGATGCAGGAATTGATTCAGACATCAATCTACTTTCACAAGCATGACAGCAAGTGTGAAGCTTATTTTTGAGCTTGCGTCTAACACGGACAATACAAACTTATCTTGAGTCTAAACTGAGTCTAAACTGAGTCTAAGCTGAGTCTAATGCCGCTTTTCCACTGCATGGTACCAGCTCGACACGACTCGACACGACTCGACTCAGCTCGCATTTTTTGCGTTTCCACCGCGGTACCATGGTATCTGGTACCTGAAGTGGCTGCTTTTTCTAGTACCTACTCGCTCTAGGTTCCAAGCGAGCTGAGCCGATGCTAAAAGGTGACGTCGGCAGACGGCCGGCGACTGATTGGCCAGAGAGTGTGACGAAGTCACGAGAGCGACATGGCAACCATGCTGGTAACATCCATAGCAGCGCCGCAGCCAACATGTTCCACTTCTCCAACTTCTTCAACATGCCAGCTAATAATAGTAATGCGATCGATGTCCTCCATTGTTGTTATGTGGGTTCTGTCCATGTGTGGGTTGCGTATGTGTTGTTTGCGTCGCGTACACAAATACGTCACGGCCCTTTCGCGCAGCCGACCCCGCCCACGTCCAGGAGGTACTATTTGCGGTGGAAAAGCACCCGTGCTGCTACCGTGTCGAGTCGTGTCGTGTCGAGTCGTGTCGAGTCGAGCTACATGTGCGGTGGAAAAGCGGCATAAGCTGAGTCTAAGCTGAGTGTAAACTGAGTGTAAACCGAGTCTAAAGTGTTTTAGGTGAATCCCGAGTTTCAGCTTGACGTTGCAAGCTAGGAGGGGAAAAAACAATGCTGTTTGCATTGAGATCTTCATAAGATGTAAGTGTATGAGCGTAATTGTGACCTATGTTGTATATGGAATGTAAGCTTAAATGAGAAGCTAAACCTCCCTCGGCCATCAAAACCGACCACTGCCCAGACGGGGCTCCACACACCTACTGACACCGCTGCATTAGCATACCCTTGCATACTTTTCCTTTGTCATGATGTGACGTCAAGGTAAGAATTGACTTGAGTTGGGAGCAGAGAATAACACTCACAATCTTGTTGGTGGAGACGGGAAAAATAATAGGATTTCGCATTTGTGGTTCACTGGCCCTTTAATGACGTTTCGCCTCAATACTCTGTATCCAATGTAGGCAGGAGCACCAGTTGCTGCTGGAGAAGTTGTCTGCCCTGGAGAAGAAGGTGATTGTGGGAGGCGTGGATCTGCTGGCCAAGGCTGAGGAGCAGGAGAAGCTCCTGCAGGAGTCCAACAATGAACTGGAGGAACGCCGGAGACGGGCTGAGCAACTTCGCAGAGAACTGGAGGAGAAAGAGGTATCGGTTTTATGGGTTTCAATAATTACCAATTAGCTTGAGGGCAATAAGGGCTCAGGCATCTTGATCTAACAGGCTAAGAAGGCAGATCGAACCCAGAACCTTTAGGGTGGTAGTTGAACACTCTAGCCTGCCATGGCACTATACTGCTGCTACGTCAGATCTGAAGTCTCCCATTACAGACTTTACTATGGACCATCTCCGAGGTTGGGCCAAATTGAGCCCGACCCGCCTCCAAGCGGCCTGTGGTGATGTCAGCCCTGTTGTCTGTTTGGAGCCAGAAATAGTCTCTCAAATTGTAGGAATATAGACCTATAAAAATACAAAAAACTGTACTTAAGACCAGCACTTAAGACAAGCACGTCATCAGCCCTGTTGTTATTGAAATTGAAAGTCCTGATATTATAGCCATGCCTTGAAGGTCAAAATTGTACAATCAAATGTATTCTTCTTCGGCTGTGGACAATAAATCGTTACCAATGTGAACCGTGATAAAATCTGCTTCGATGGCGGCTTTACTTGGAAGCCCTGCCTCCTGTAGCCCTGATTATTTGAAAACACCACCACAGCAGCATCATGCCAGTGTAGTTTGGTTTCGATGTTGAGACATGACTGGCATGAAGTCATTATTGTAAAACTTGTCAAGCTCATGAGAATTATCAGTGCCAGCCACTGAACGTGGGTGAAAGAACTGCCTGATGTGTGGAAGTGATTCGGCTATCAGAGATCTGATTAATTCTGAACTTTCCGTGACATGTCAGAAAGGTATGCTGATAATACCTGTAACATGGCCAACCTGACTAAAGCGGTATAATCCACTAGCGTACTCTTACTGAGTCAGATTCTGAGGTAACATCATAGTTGGAACCAGTGGTTCCCAACCTTGGGGTCGGGAGCCATTAAGGGAAGCTTGACAACTGTATTAAACATAGCCACCTACTCTTCCCTCTTCCCAAATCAGCAAGAGCGTCTGGACATCGAAGAGAAATACACCAGCTTGCAGGAGGAGGCCCAAGGGAAGACCAAGAAGCTGAAGAAGGTTTGGACCATGCTGATGGCGGCAAAGTCAGAGGTAAGAAACACCAGATCAGGAAGAAGTGAACTCATTAGTGTGTTTGCAAAGCAAACCACACTACTGTGGCTTGTTTTTTCTTCTTCCCTTTTTATTTGTTATATTAATTTTGCCTAATTATCTTGTCCTACAGTTTTGTAGGTATTTTCACAAAACCACTACCAAAATCTCGGGAATATTTCAATGTAGTGGCTGTCAACCTTTATAGACCAACCATTGCAGATTTTATTGGGGGTCAAGCAGCGAAGCTGCGAGACAACCATTTTTTTTTGTACGTTTTTGGGGTCAAGCAGGGAAGCTGCAAGACAACCATTGTTATCCTACGTTTTCCTATTATTATTATCCTGCCATCATGGGAGTCTATGGCAGCCCGTAGAACGCCATGGCCAAAAGTTGTGAAATTTGGCACACTGATTCAGGACAGTCCCATGAACCCCCACAGCAAATTTGTAGTCGCTAGCTCATGAGCTCTAGCGCCAGCAACAGGTCAAATTTGCACATACATTCATGTTTATAACTTTTGACCCATTCATCCAATATTCAAAATCAAGGTATCATTGGAATCCTTGTTCAACCTTGGTCATAATTTTGCGCCATGATGGATTTTCCACCATCTTGGTTTATGTCAAAAACCTTCAAAATGCATCTCCTATCACAAATTGTGTCCAATCATCTCGAAACTTGGCACAGATGATGGTCAGATCATGGGCCACAAAAAACATAGAATAGATTTTTCATATTCAAAACTGTTTGGCCATGACAGCCAATCAAATTCGATGCGAAGGTGCCAAACAGGAAGTAAGCCAATTTCTCAGCAACATATCATAACCAAACGTGGTACATAGACCCATGAGATTGTCATGGGGACACTAAATTAATTTGGTGACCTTTGAACTCTAGGGGGCGCTGTAATTAATGAAGATGTGTTTTAACTCACATGAGTATATATCAAACTTATTTTTAAAGTCTGGTGATTCTGTCAGACCTCTTCATGTAGCTAATAAATCATTACTCATGGAAACATCAGAATTTGGCCGCCATGTTGAAAGTTGCCAAAATCAATAGTACATATCCACAGGCCACAAATTCTTTCCAATCTTCATGAAACTTGCAATATGTGATCTCCAGAACAAGCTGATCAAATTGATCAAACAGCTTTTTCAAATTCAAAACAGTTTGTTGTGACAGCCAATCAAACTTGATGGCAAAGCCGTCAAACAGAAAGTAAGCCTGTTCTCAGCAACTCTTTAGCATATCATAGCCAAACTTGGTACATAGACTCATGACCTTATCCTGGGGACACCCAAACAATTTGGTGACATTTGCCTTCTAGGGGTGCGTTGTCTATTCCAGCAACTTCAACGTATTTTCATTGTGATACCCATTTGCCAATAGCTTTCATTGTAGGTGAAATCACTGAGACGGTCGTGATGTAGCCACCTAACCGATTATGTCTTTCCAGCTAAATTAGTTTATGGAGTCCTATTCTGCTTGACCCCCACATTGCTGCTCGCTGCTATATTTTTTATATGTTATCGTTTTATATTTTTTTATAATGCAATTATTAAATAGGGAAAGTGAATGGGGCTAAAAACGCTCAAATTGAACGCTCCAAACGTGAATAACAGAGTTCTCAAATGGCAAAAAATAAAAAGTCAAAACTGGGGTTAGCGTAGCGAGGGCTGAACCGGAGGCCGGGCTGAGGCGGTTCTCGGAGCGCTGGCGGCTCACAGAGCGTTGGCGGCTCACAGAGCGCTGGCATTGTGTCCCCCTGTGTGTCAGATGGCTGACCTGCAGCAGGAGCATCACAGGGAGATTGAAGGCCTGCTGGAGAACATCCGCCAGCTGAGCCGCGAACTCCGCCTCCAGATGCTCATCATAGACAACTTCATCCCCCAGGACTACCAGGTGTGTGTGGGAGTGTGCGTTTGTGTGCGTCTCACTGAGTGCAGGTGGAGTTCGTCTGGCCATGCCAGGCTTTGTGCACGTGTGTCTGACTGAGAGACATAAATGTGTGTTTGTTTGTGTGTGTGTGTGTGTGTGAATCATTGGGATATATGTGAGTCACTAGGGGCTGTTATGCTTGAGACGTTTTTTGTGTGTCAGAGTGTGTCGGTGTCGATCTGAGATTTGGATTACCGGAAAATGTTTTTGTGTGTGCCACTGGGAGATGTGTGGGTCCCATGGAGATATGTTCTTCAATGTGTGATATAAGTTTTGTAAATGCCCATTGTGTCCTTTCCAAAATGACCCTTAATTTCCTGATTCAATATGTCTATGTCATTTATTTAAACTGCTGTAATAGGGTATGCTGCTGACCCACTTTTTTAACATGAATTGCAAACATTGAATGACTTTGAAATGTACATCTTGTGTATATGAATATATTCTACTTTTTTTTGCTGCTTTGCTGCTGATGTTTTTTTCCTACT
The DNA here is from genome assembly GCF_031168955.1 of Gadus macrocephalus. Classification (NCBI taxonomy): domain Eukaryota; kingdom Metazoa; phylum Chordata; class Actinopteri; order Gadiformes; family Gadidae; genus Gadus; species Gadus macrocephalus. The sequence continues at coordinate 16,949,636 of NC_082391.1, read as the reverse complement.
GTTTTTGATGATAGGAGATGATAGAAAACTATGTGCACTGGAATGAAGATATAGGAGAGTGGCAACTGGTGAGTTCTGAAAACACTCATGAAGCTTGCCATGCTAGTTAGAATTCCCAAAACATTTGGGGATAGATTGAATGGATGAGCATGTCATCCATGACATTTTCCATGCAAACATCCATAGTGGTAAATTACACGTGTTAGACGCACACAAATTGGATCTTGTTGTCACAGAATATATCCTGCCGTTGGTTGACTGAGAATGAGGTTGGGGTTCTGGGTAAAATCAGTTTTTCAGCTTCAGTTCTCTTTCCATTCCCTTTCTTTCAGAAATGCGTGGCGTACACTGGTAACAATATGAGGAAACAGACCCCAGCACCGGACAAGAAAGAAAAAGATGTGAGAACAATATACAATATGGCATTTCATAAACACAATGCTTCCACTCTCATGGTTGTATGTGTATGTATGTAGGATGACCAAACATGCGTTTTGCGTACTTGACTTGGCCTTCTGTCCGTGCTCTCTCATGCGTCCCCCCCAGCCCTTCGAGGTGGACCTGTCCCATGTGTACCTGGCCTACACAGAGGAGAGTATGCGCCAGTCCCTTATGAAACTAGAAAGACCCCGGACCTCCAAGAGCAGCAAAAGCGGTCGACCCAAGACCGGCAGGAGGTACCCATGACACCATGCAGTCTCAACATATGAAGATAATATATTCCCATATGTATCAAGAAAACTATTTGATGCTTTCAAAGCACTTTTCTCTAAAGTTTGCTTGTATATTATTATCAATGTATGTGGTTATTCTACGAAAAATGGTTGCAGTTCACATGTTGGTGATAATGCTGATTGTGTGCTTATCTCCTAACAGGAAGAGATCTGCAAAGCCAGAGGCTGTAATCGAATCCCTCTTGCAATGAAGTCTTCTTAATGTTGCCTTGCTAAGCAAACCCACGTTTAAACTTAGGAACTGAAGTCATTATTTTGAAGATTTGTATTATTTGTTTTTAGTTATGTAAAAGGTTAATTGGAATACACTGTATGGTTTTAAATGTGACGATGTTTGGACACTACTCAAGATTGAGGGATGTATAAAGTGTAATCTGTTATTATTCGGGTTGTTAGATCCAACAATAGAAAAGAATAACTTATGCAGCCGAATGTACACGATTCAATGGATCTTGGACCGAAACACAGCTCATAGAAAACATTTCTTAGGTTGCCTCAAATGGAATTGGTGCACTTTCTGAAACAGAAACGATACCTTTATCACCAGGTAAATGAGTTTCACATAATGATACGGATCGATAGAGACCAAATAATTACCAATGTCCAGTCTGTCAGTCAAATATCCCCAGACATTTGGCTAATGTTGTCTAGGATCACTGGTAATGCGTTGAATTATATAGTACAGAATTTCATGCTAAAGCTTTAAGTGTTAACTATAGTAATCAAAGCAAGGGTTAGATCTAGCATTTTGTTTGTCATCAAATCAGTGACCTTAACTTGTAGAAAACCATGTCAGTATACTAATGTCTTGTTGTAAATGGTAGGACATGCATGCCATCCACGGCCTACAGTAGTGACATTTTTTAAATTAGAAACTAAGCAAATCTTTCTTCTTTCTCTCAGATATCTTTTGAGATGTAGCCTACAAGCATATACATTAGTGTCAAATGCACTAGCAATTTTTTTTTTCACATTGTTGCATAATTTCATAACATGGTGTACTGCAGTGCAAGAAAAGAGGCGTTATATCATGCTGTATGTCAACTGTTTACATTCACCAATCTTTATCTCTGTAAAGTTAATTTATTAAATTATTCCATGTATTATTTTCACATATTTTGTTGAATTCAGTCGTTGCAATCCATTTCTCAATTGGTTCACCCATGCAATGTTATCAATTAATGTGAAATATTTGCAAATCAATTGGAAGAATCTAGAATACCTTATTGTTTGTTAAATTCTTCACATTACTGAAGGAAAGAAAAAACCTAAATCCATTATACTGTTGACCCTCATCTAATGTCGGTATCTGTATACGCACATTCATCTGCACTATTCATATCTATAAACATCCCCACACCTGCACAGACACACACCCGCACCAACACAAGTTGATACATAATGAAATAATTAATTAATTAATTAATTAATTAGGGAGGGATAAAGAGTAGATTTGCCTGCTAGTATACAACATACAATTTTTTGGAGTAATTACAGTTATATTTTGGGCTGGAAACCTCAATCAACCTCAGTCTGTGAGTGAGTAAACCTGCCCTGAAACAAATAAAATGCAATACATTTGCAGTGGTTCTGTCCAGTAGTGTTTCATCAGTTTTTACTGAACTGAATGGGTCTGTATGTGTCATAATGTGGTACTGATTAGCACAGAGGTTAATAATAATTGGCTCAAATACAATAAAATCCATTAGAAATCGATTTATGATTAGGAACTTTTATTGCATAAATATGTTTCACAAAATAGAAAATACAATTTGTCAAAATGCATAATTGCACATTGTAGAAATAAAGTTCCAATACAATAGTTACATTTACCACAATACAATAGTTACATTTAGGGTCCAAATGTAACTGCTAATCAATTGGTTGGTGACAACTTTTGCTAACGTTAGACGTTGCAATTTTCTGATGACATTTTTTGGGAGGTACATTGGTTAATGGTGGGTAGAAGATCCTTCACAGGAATACTCTCGTTGCTCTTGAGTGTGCAATTTATTTTATGCTGAGGAAAAAAAGGGAAATGTACATGAACTGAGTACAAATAAAACAAGAAAGAATGTAATATATGATTTCTACATTGAAAATAACTTACTTGGCTGAATTTGATGTATTGGTTCAAACTGTCAGTCAATCCCCAATTAGAGTCAAATTTAGACAAATTAAGATGATTATGCGTTAGACTTTTCTCAGCCAAACAAAAGAAGTCAGGCTTGAATAAGGAAATACAAACAAATAAAATGAAACAGAAAAAATAACAGATTAACAATAAACAATAACAGAAACATACATGATATAATGATTAGAAAAAAGAAAATTATATATTAATGATTAGAAATAATATAAATATAAGTAATGTTTTTAACATACCCCACAATAAACACCGGTGGACTTCCAGTGCACGTGAGTTTCCATTAAATTCTATTTCAAGGGTAAACAATTTAGTCATAATAAAATCAACAAACATTTTCCAACCAAATGCAAGATTACACGTGTCTTACCTTTGAATAGTTTTTTTTGGATTGTTCTTTTATTTGTTTCAGATAATTACAATCACTTGCTTCACGTAAATCAACGGCAGTGAAATGCAGCATGAGTGCAACACAAAGTGTGGAGAATGTCTTCATGATATCATGTGTAGGCAGCCTCTGCTTAGGTTTAGTTGGAAGGTGAACCCAGGCAGAAGTCAAACACAGGTTTCTTATAGGGACTCTTTTAGATAATCTACGCGTCATTATTTCCTGATGGCCTAATAAGGACCTAGTGTGGCCTAATTAGTCATCAAACTGAAGATCAGAAGCCTTACCTTAAAATAAAGTATTGATTTGTAGCCTCCTACTATTTTGTTATCAGACAAAGTGTTAATAGGTGTTATTATGTGAACCTAAAGAACATAAAATCATAAAACCCACAAATCAGATTAGGGATGCAAAGATGTTTAGCAGAAGGATGTGTGTGCGTGAATTGCTTTATAGTTCCTTTAAACTCCTCCTGCAGGAGTTTATAGGAATGGGTACAGACTTTAATCACACACACACACACACACACACACACACACACACACACACACACACACACACACACACACACACACACACACACACACACACACACACACACTAAAGGAAAATACAAATACAATCTTGAGTTTCTATGTTACTTTGGTTGTTCACGCCCTCTGGTGGACAGTAAATGTTATCTAGTTCTCATTAGCGATTAAACACAATTACAGCTCATAAACACTAAAATCTCACATTCAAATCCAAAAGTAGCATTTTAAAGTTTGATATACGTATTTAATCTAATCTCCTCACTCACACGTAATAGGGCTAGCCTTCAATTATAAAATAACTGAAAAGGTTGACTACAAGCGCCAGATTCCAATATAAGGTTAATATTTTAAAGCTTGAAATCTCTCAAGTCTCTAGGGTGAAAAGGTTGCGAGTGGATAAGGGCGGAAGCCTGAAATCTCGCAAAAGTGAGTAGCAGTGTTGAGGTAGTTACACAAAAAAAGTAATTAGTTACTTATTACTAGTTACTTCTGTAAATTGTAATGAGATTATTTTACTAGTTACTGCATTTCAAAAGTAACTTCACTACTTATTACTTTACTTTCCCGTTTCTTAATTGACTGTAGATACATGGACAAACATCATAGCCCTATCATCACTAAGTGTTTATTGTATACATCTTTACAAAATAGCATATAAAACCATATGAAAGGCAAGGCAAGGCAACTTTATTTATATAGCACTTTTCATACACAAGGCAGACTCAAAGTGCTTCACATATAAACATTGTCATACAATAAAATTTATTAAAAAATAATTAATAGAAAAGATGAAAGAACGATATCCCTGTCTGCACAAAAAAATGCCTCACTGTAAAATCCACAAACAACAGGATAAAGTAGGCTATGGTGAGGTCAATCAGTAGCAACACACGTTTCAAAACACAGGCTTTGGGAAACATGAGAACAAAAATTAAGTGGTCAAGGAAAAATATAAAAAGGTCACTTTATCCCATACAATTAAAACTACTACTACTACTAAAGTAGTGTAGTTACCGATATTTTAAATGTAATGCGTTACTTTACTTCGTTACCCAAAACAGTAATATCGTTACTGTAACGCGTTACCCCCAAAACTGGTGAGTAGCAACAGTACACAGATAAAGAATAACACAGAACCACCTAGAATAAAACTAGCGGAGCGCGTAATACTGACACATATCATTGTTTTAATGACTGCCATCAATTCAATACGGACATGCATGGACACAAACACAGTTTCCATTCCTGCAGTTCTGCAAGTATAGAGTGGCGAAGTCACGCCCCTTTCATATTCATATTTTACTATCTCATAGGTCCCATGGGGACCACCGGAAGGGGCGGGAATAATGAGCTCTATAGAGTGGCGAAGTCACGCCCTTTCCGGTAGAACCAATGGGACCTATGACCAGAGAATGTCGATTATGAGCCATTTCTTTCTCCTAAAATAGAAACCTGGATTAGAATCATAATTTTAAGACCGCATCAATTTAGTTTACATCAGTAAACAAGAGAGCAGTGTTCTGTTCTCCTCATGCCTCTTCCTTTCTTGATCTCTACAGTCGGACCTTGATGCTGTGACAACGGACAAGTCTTCTTCCCCTGTCCTTTTCCCCTGCCTCTGTTCAGTATGTTCAGTGTTGTTAAATCATTTCTCTTTTTTTTTTATTAGTTACTGTTCTTATTGTGTTCTTGCTAGTGTGATGTTTGAATAAACTTGCCTGTTGCAATGTTGGTACAGTATAATGTTTGTATAATTACTGTTATCCAACTGTTACTGTTTCAATGTGACCACAAAAAAATAAAAAAAATAACGACTGTAACAGATGTTGAAGTTGTTAAATCGTTAACTGTGCTTGAGTCTCGACACTTTAGAGAATGTCTAGCGCGCAACTTGAATAAGCCATGTGCGATATTACCCGGGCTACAGCGCAACTTTCCTTACCAGGCAACCCGGTATCACGCAATTGCGTGCTCCTGCGCACGAACGTTAATCTATTGAAGCGTGTTCCCGAGCACGATAGTCCGACTTTTTGCGTGTTACACAAAACGAAATGTAAACCAATGCATTCTGAATGGGAGTGTTCTAAGACAATTAACGTGCTCCACAAAACGGTACGAGAGAGAGAGAAAGAGAGAGCGGGAGGGACAGAGAGAGAGAGAGAGAGCAGAGAGAGGCTTCAGAAAGGGTGTGCGCAGATAGTACAGTGCACCCTAGTTATGTTTATGCCAAAACCTATATATATAATTAGGCTGTGGAAATTGCAATAAGTTAAGAACACAACTTCGCACGTTGAGCACACAGCCGTGTGACTCGTTTATTTTGTAAAAAAGAAAACCGGAAAACAAAGCGTGCTGAAGGTAAACAAATCCAGCATGGTCTGTGACGTCATGAGACGCACGTAATCCTTAGGGACCGCGATCCCTGAACCACCAAGAACGTAAATGACATGCAGTAAACAACAACACAATTGAAAGAACAACACATAACGAAATACTGTAGGTGAATTATGTTACGGTCACTACAAGGCTATAATTATATTATTTAGCGTGTAATGAGACAATCTATAGCCAAATTGTCGAAGATGCCCGAGAATCTTCGGGGATATCAGCATGGGAAATCGGCGAATCAGACCCATGAAAGGGGGGGGGGGGGGGGGGGGGGAAGACGTTAGTTCAGGGGGGGGGGGGGGGAGGGGACACGTTTGTTGGGGGGGGGGGAGACACGTTTGTAGGGGGGGGGCACGCTCGACAACGAGAGTTGGTTTTTATTGAACGCTCGACAACGAGAGTTGTTTTTTATTGAACGAGACTTCAACACGGAACAGCTGCACGAAACGATGGTCACGTCACTCTCGGTGACGGTGTCGACAATAATGAACACACGAACAATGTTAATAGAACAACACACAACCACATAACATCCCAAACCCATTAACCCCACTTAATTCTAACAACAAAACAAGTTAACAAAAGCCCCATTTGTCAACTGAGAACCCCAATTCCCAGAATCCCCCGCGGCTCCGGAACACGGCGTAGCTTATATTAATCTTTATTATCTGAATGGGAAATGCAATATTTTAGGACAGATACACCATTAAACGCGTTTCTAATGACATTTCTAGCGAGAAATGTACATTTTCCTTACATAATCTTCAGTCAGTGAATGTGTATGATCTTTATTAATCTTTATTATCTGAATGGGAAATGCAATATTTTAGGACAGATACACCATTAAACGCGTTTCTAATGACTTTTCTAGCGAGAAATGTACATTTTCCTTACATAATCTTCAGTCAGTGAATGTGTATGATCTTTATTAATCTTTATTATCTGAATGGGAAATGCAATATTTTAGGACCGATTCACCGTTAAACGTGTTTCTAATAACATTTCTAGCGAGAAATATACTTTTTACTTGCATAATCTTCAGTCAGTGATTGTGTCTGATCTTTAGTTTTATAGTTATTAGGATTTGATCGGCTCGCTCGCATGTTTCAACGACGTCAGGTTGCTTTCGCTAAACTAGCAGCTCACGTGCTTCCTGCGTTTGTGTTATTAAACTGTTACTTTATGTAACTTTTAATGATATCATCTTGTTAGAAACACGTATATCTGAGAGCCAACCCAGTCGCCAAAAGCATACGTTGACAGTGTACTTTTCGTGAACACTGGATTACGTCGCATTTCAACATAAAATAGCGTGTTATACACACACACACGCACGCACACGCACAGACACACACACACACACACACAAGCACACACACGCACGCACAGGCACACAGACACACACACACACACACACACACACACACACACACACACACACACGCACACGGTGCATTTTGCTGCTAAAACAACAACAAAAAAATATTCCCTAAAATATTATTACTTTCAAAACGTTGGCCAAAATGGCCAATAATATCATTTTTTGTTTGGGATGCTTCTAGGACATTTTGGGTGGATTTTGAACGGTATGTGGGGGGCACGTTTTTTTGCAGGACCTGGCAACCCTGCGCTGTTGCCCGAGATCTGGATCCACCCCGGCGTGGTGCCGTCTCCTTTTGACCTTTTGACCCCAGACTTCTGGGGGAATAGCTGAATCAATTCATTAGTCAATCAGAAGCATGTAAATATCGTCCCGGTGGCGTAAGAGGACGAACAAGGTGTCCTTCAACATCTACGCTTCCAGGAGATTGCAACGGTGCCACACATGAGCATATTCGAACATGTTTGATGGTAGTAATTAGCTGTCGAAATTGGAGGCCTTAATCAATACTGAGCAGCTATTGATTTGCTTCCCGATAAAGATTTGTCACAAATGACATGTTATTTAGCATCTACACGTTGAGCTGAGTCCAATGACACCAAGAACGACACTCTAGCTAATGGTAACATGTATTTTACATGGTACACCTAGGTCTAGGACATGATCTCGGTGTAGCAAGAGGCCGAGCTTGATCTCATTGGACTCAGCTTAACGTGTAGATGCTAATTAACATGCAATTTGTCAAAAATCTCCATCGGGAAGCAAATCTATAGCTGGTCATTATTGATAAAGGCCTCCAAAATCGACAGCTAATTACTACCCCGAAACATATTCAAATATGATCATGTGTGGCACTGTTGCAATCGTCTCGAAACGTAGATGTCAAAGGACACCTTGTTTGCTCCGTTGCACTACCGGGAAGATATTTTCATACTTCTAATGGATTGATTCATATTTTAAGCCGAAACTTGGCCCGGTCGGACCCCGAGGGCAGGAAGGGGGGGCCCTTCCTGCCCGAGACTTGGCCCGGTCAGACCCCGAGGGCAGGCCCCCCCTTCCTGCCCTCGGGGTCCGACCGGGCCAAGTTTCGGTGCGGAGGTCCCAGTTAGGCCCTAGAATAAGGTATTAAAATTTCAGGGCGGTAGGACCTTCCTATCTCAAAAACTGTTTTTCCACCACATTCTGAACCATTAGGTCTTGCAGGCTTCTGAGGGGCTTTGTCCAAATGACACTCCATGTGGGAAAACTTTTTTTCTCTAAGGGCTAGAACTCCAAATCTCGGATATGTCGTACACGGGGCCCCGGGAAATGTGTGTAAACATTTTAGCATCCCTAGCTATCTCGAAAAGGTCGGCAAAGGGGCGTGACCTCCAACAGTACAGTAAATGTACATAAGACAGAGGTTAGTTTCTAGTCCCCATTTTTTGTGGGATGGAGGTGTACATTTGTGGCTAAAGGTGTGTAGACACAGCTGGCCTGTGGCCACGTTTTTGAAGTCGGGGGTCAAAAGGTCAAAAGGAGCCGGCACCACGCCGCTTATGAGATAACAAAAAGTTAATGTGTGTTTCTCTCATAACTTTTTGTCGTTATTAAAGAGAGGCCTGATTCTCAGATATGCATGTTGGATGGCTAGGGTGTTGGTCTGGGAAGAACTTCAGGCCAAAATCTTGCAAGCGAGCCGCTGGGTACAGGTGCAACGAGATGGAGCACTTGCTGAGCCTGGACTTTCATAATCTTCGCTCTGTGAATGTAAAGGATGTTTGGTCGGATGTTACGACGAAGAATCATAATGTGAATGGGAATATTCTATAAATCTCTTGATATAATCTTTCGTCTCAACACTTCTGCTGCAGCCACTTAAAGTCTCACTCCGAGAACCTTAAAATATGAATCAATCCATTAGAAGTATGAAAATATCTTCCCGGTGGTGCAACAGAGCAAACAAGGTGTCCTTTGACATCTACGTTTCGAGACGATTGCAACAGTGCCACACATGATCATATTTGAATATGTTTCGGGGTAGTAATTAGCTGTCGATTTTGGAGGCCTTTTTCAATAATGACCAGCTATAGATTTGCTTCCCGATGGAGATTTTTGACAAATTACATGTTAATTAGCATCTACACGTTAAGCTGAGTCCAATGAGATCAAGCTCGGCCTCTTGCTACACCGAGATCATGTCCTAGACCTAGGTGTACCATGTAAAACACATGTTACCATTAGCTAGAGTGTCGTTCTTGGTGTCATTGGACTCAGCTCAACGTGTAGATGCTAAATAACATGTCATTTGTGACAAATCTTTATCGGGAAGCAAATCAATAGCTGCTCAGTATTGATTAAGGCCTCCAATTTCGACAGCTAATTACTACCATTAAACATGTTCGAATATGCTCATGTGTGGCACCGTTGCAATCTCCTGGAAGCGTAGATGTTGAAGGACACCTTGTTCGTCCTCTTACGCCACCGGGACGATATTTACATGCTTCTGATTGACTAATGAATTGATTCAGCTATTCCCCCAGAAGTCTGGGGTCAAAAGGTCAAAAGGAGACGGCACCACGCCGGGGTGGATCCAGATCTCGGGCAACAGCGCAGGGTTGCCAGGTCCTGCAAAAAACGTGCCCCCCACAAACCGTTCAAAATCCACCCAAAATGTCCTAGAAGCATCCCAAATAAAAAATGATATTATTGGCCATTTTGCCCAACGTTTTGAAAGTAATAATATTTGAGGGAATATTTTTTTGTTGTTGTTTTAGCAGCGAAATGCACCGTGTGCGTGTGTGCGTGTGTGTGTGTGTGTCTGTGTCTGTGTGTCTGTGCGTGCGTGTGTGTGCTTGTGTGTGCTTGTGTGCGTGTGTCTGTGCGTGTGCGTGCGTGTGTGTGTGTATAACACGCTATTTTATGTTGAAATGCGACGTAATCCAGTGTTCACGAAAAGTACACTGTCAACGTATGCTTTTGGCGACTGGGTTGGCTCTCAGATATACGTGTTTCTAACAAGATGATATCATTAAAAGTTACATAAAGTAACAGTTTAATAACACAAACGCAGGAAGCACGTGAGCTGCTAGTTTAGCGAAAGCAACCTGACGTCGTTGAAACATGCGAGCGAGCCGATCAAATCCTAATAACTATAAAACTAAAGATCAGACACAATCACTGACTGAAGATTATGCAAGTAAAAAGTATATTTCTCGCTAGAAATGTTATTAGAAACACGTTTAACGGTGAATCGGTCCTAAAATATTGCATTTCCCATTCAGATAATAAAGATTAATAAAGATCATACACATTCACTGACTGAAGATTATGTAAGGAAAATGTACATTTCTCGCTAGAAAAGTCATTAGAAACGCGTTTAATGGTGTATCTGTCCTAAAACATTGCATTTCCCATTCAGATAATAAAGATTAATAAAGATCATACACATTCACTGACTGAAGATTATGTAAGGAAAATGTAAATTTCTCGCTAGAAATGTCATTAGAAACGCGTTTAATGGTGTATCTGTCCTAAAATATTGCATTTCCCATTCAGATAATAAAGATTAATATAAGCTACGCCGTGTTCCGGAGCCGCGGGGGATTCTGGGAATTGGGGTTCTCAGTTGACAAATGGGGCTTTTGTTAACTTGTTTTGTTGTTAGGATTAAGTGGGGTTAATGGGTTCGGGATGTTATGTGGTTGTGTGTTGTTCTATTAACATTGTTCGTGTGTTCATTATTGTCGACACCGTCACCGAGAGTGACGTGACCATCGTTTCGTGCAGCTGTTCCGTGTTGAAGTCTCGTTCAATAAAAACCAACTCTCGTTGTCGAGCGTTCAATGAAAACCAACTCTCGTTGTCGAGCGTGCCCCCCCCCTACAAACGTGTCTCCCCCCCCCTCAACAAACGTGTCGTCGTCGTCCCCCCCCCCTTCAACTAACGTGTCCCCCCCCCCCCCCTTCATGGGTCTGATTCGCCGATTTCCCATGCTGATATCCCCGAAGATTCTCGGGCATCTTCGACAATTTGGCTATAGATTGTCTCATTACACGCTAAATAATATAATTATAGCCTTGTAGTGACCGTAACATAATTCACCTACAGTATTTCGTTATGTGTTGTTCTTTCAATTGTGTTGTTGTTTACTGCATGTCATTTACGTTCTTGGTGGTTCAGGGATCGCGGTCCCAGGATTACGTGCGTCTCATGACGTCACAGACCATGCTGGATTTGTTTACCTTCAGCACGCTTTGTTTTCCGGTTTTCTTTTTTTACAAAATAAACGAGTCACACGGCTGTGTGCTCAACGTGCGAAGTTGTGTTCTTAACTTATTGCAATTTCCACAGCCTAATTATATATATAGGTTTTGGCGTAAACATAACTAGGGTGCACTGTACTATCTGCGCACACCCTTTCTGAAGCCTCTCTCTCGCTCTCTCTCCCTCGCTCTCTCTCCCTCGCTCTCTCTCTCTCTCTCTCTCTGTCCCTCCCGCTCTCTCTTTCTCTCTCTCTCGTACCGTTTTGTGGAGCACGTTAATTGTCTTAGAACACTCCCATTCAGAATGCATTGGTTTACATTTCGTTTTGTGTAACACGCAAAAAGTCGGACTATCGTGCTCGGGAACACGCTTCAATAGATTAACGTTCGTGCGCAGGAGCACGCAATTGCGTGATACCGGGTTGTACCAGGTGAAGCCTCAGGTAGCCTAGGACCATTCATACAGGAGCAAGCAAGAACGTTACTTTTTTCTGTCCTTGGGAAACGAAAAGACGGACAATCCGTTTCCACTGTAAGTGCAGTTTATCATTGCACATTTACGAGGCATTTCTTTTTTAAACTATCTTTATTTTCGAAAAATAGACAATGACAGATTAAATGATATTGAGCGGGATATTGACTGTATTATTTAAGGTGGTCATACCGTACTTACCATGTATATAACACATTGAACATTGAACACAAGAAATGGAAGAAATTCCATTTATGCCCATGTACTTTCACCATACATAGCCTACTATCTAAAAAATAAAAGGGCCTGCAGGAAAATATAAAAACAGTACACAAAAATTTAGTTAACACGTTTCTGATTGCTCTTCAGCTTCAGATGCCGTCAAGAGGGGTCTCTGGTCGTAATCAGTCGTAAGTCCGTCCCTGACCAATCAGCATTCATTAGCAGAATGCTAGCGTATATGGCCAACAACGGCCCAAACTGTAAGAAATCGAAAGGACATAAGTACTCACTCATTTGACTTTTGAACCATAATCTATATTGAACTTGCGGAATCTACAATAAAATTTGCGATATTTCAACGACAAGCAGGTGAAAGAGGCATAATTAGCCGTTTAGCCCCATAGACTCCCATTCAATCTGGACTCGCCCGCGATCTCCCTCAGTGGATGTCTCATGGAACTACAACCAAAATCGGTACAATGGGGCGTATAGGGAGTGCCCAGGCTCTTCTACTGGCGCATTTCCACTGCAGGGTGCGGAACGGATCGGATCGCAAAGGTGCGGGTCGGATCGCGTTTCCACCGCCAAAAGTGGGCGTGACCCGGACTTTGCCGTACCCGTTCCGACCCCATTCTAGGGACTCCTCCGTTGCGGTACCCAAAACGAGACCAGACGCCTGAAAGGGTACCCTGGAATTCTAGCTACACCCCCCCTCCGTTGATTGGTCGTCAGAATCGTCACTTCCGGGTGACGCGGGGATAAAAACAAACAAACAGTAGCCTCGAGGTATTATTCTTTACAATTAACATGTCGCGTAAAAAGCTTGCTTGGGCGAACAAGGAGGTGGAGACGTTCGTCTGCATTCTTGCGGAGGAAGACGTTGTTTACGATGTTTACGTAGCTGCCGCGGCGATTGACATCCGGCCTACCACCAAGGGTACTGTCGGCAGTGGAAACGCGACCTCGGAACTGAGCTGGGCTATACTGCCCCCTCCCTACCGCCCCTTTGCGATCCGATCTGTTCCGCACCCTGCAGTGGAAACGCGGCAGTAGACGGGCTCTGCTATGACTATGTGATCGAGAAATATGAATGGGTTTCAATGGAGAGAAAGTAATTATCTTCTTGTCCCAGTCTTTATATGCCCCGGATTACACATATGTTGTTTGTGGATTTAAATGATAATTTTTCATGTCAAGAGTTTGACCGTTTATTGTTCAATTGTTCAGTTAAAGGCTGTAGAGGAAACACAATGAGAAAGACTACACGTCTCGTATATGACGTCACGCTCCCTGCGACTGGCGTGGACAAGACCGACAATCTACCCATTGGCATAACTGAAACTCTCCACCTGCCTCGACTTATAATGGTTTCCACCTCTGTCGATGCTTTTTTCCTCCCCTTGGAAAAAAGCGGTGAAGTGGAGCAGAGAGATCGCCGTGTCTGTACCGGAGTTCCAAGTGCGGGTGGTGACGTATATCATTCGCGTCGAGAACAGCGAAGCTGTAGTTCAAAAAGCGGCCTCACACAAAACCTGACCAAACACAAAACCTACATTAACAAACTTCTTTGCGATTTTTTTTTTGTTTTCTTTGCATTAAACATTATCATTTAAATCCACAAACAACATAGGCTATGTCACCTATGTGTAATCCAGGGCATATAAAGACTGGGACCAGGGCTGTTTCCCAATGTCAAGGAAGCATGCTCAACGGCCGCCCTTTTAGGGACGCCACGTCATAGAACGCCGACAAGCACTGTTCCAATGTTGAGGACATATATATCTATGGTTGAGGACACTCGAAAGCCGCGCCATTTTTGCGTCCTTTGTTTTTGAGAATTCAGAGATTTTTCAAGGATGCATCGCTGCATCCTAGACGAGCCAAAACTACCCACAATCCTCTGCGTTCACTGGGCGGGTTCTTGAAAAAATGGCAGAGCAGTAGCCTACACGTTCAAACGAAGTGAAGTTATATTAGTTTTCAGAAATATTTTGTGCCGTATTGCTTTTTATAGATTCATCATGTTAATGCAAATAATCAAGCCTAAAGACCTGTGCCACTTTTCAAACGTTTTTGCAACTTAATGATACGTTGCTATATTTTGCATGGACGTAGCTGGTGTTAAACACCACTGTCACCAATGTCAATTTACTCTCTCACAAGATTACATTATTTATGTATACCTATTTATGTTTGTGTTGAATCGTTTTTTTTAGGGTCAGCCCAGCAAACGGAGGCTTTTGTGCGCCTTAGGGTGGCGCACAAACATTTGTTTACCGGTGGAAGGGATAGTGCCACTATCCAATGTTGTAAAATTAATGCACAACCGATCATTTGCGATGTTTGTAATTTTTAATGAACGTATTTAATTGTATTTTATATGATATACTTATGTGTTCAAAGCACTGGTAGATTGTAGGCATATATGAATGAATGAATCAGATCAGTTAAATAATCTATCCAAATAAATACACGTTTATCATCTGTTTCTTTGTCTTTTCCCCCCTGCATAATAGTAATCAACCGTACTGTAAATGTGATGCATGAATTAAGTTCTCAGACAATTTCCCTTAGTTTTATAAAAATTGAATGGATTTTCCTTTTAATAAAGACAATTCGATCAACCACAACAAAGCTTTTGTGACTTCCCCAAAGAGGCTCCATGCGAAGGAGACATGACCGCATTCATAACAGACAAAAGTCAAATAAATATCGATCAGCTTGATTGCTGCCATGTTTTATTCATAAGCGCGTGTTTACAAGCGGACACGCAGTATTAAAAAGCGGAAGCGGAAGCGCTTCCACACTACCAAGTCGTTCCCAAAGTCCGACGTTACAAACGCTAGAAGCACTCGAGCTAGCACTCTAGTCTCATCTCCATAGGACGCGACTAGCAAGGACGCGTCCTAGCAAGGCTGCAGCCTTCACTTTGGGAAACAGCCAGAGGTCCCATGGGCTCTACCGGAAGGGGCGATTCATTCCCTCTATATATTTGTCACGTTTTGAACTACACACTTTTTCCATCTAGTTTCGACTGGGTTTTTTGTTACACCGAATTCGGCGACCCACCGAAAAGTGTGACCCCAGGGGGCGCTGTTGCATATTTTCTGCAACATGCACGTGTTTGAAGGTAGACAGGCATGACAAAAACATAAATAAAACTTAAGATCTCCCCCCATCCCCTCATATTGTTATTAAACGTGCTTAATAAATACATTTGATTTGATTTGATTAGCATTTTACAGACCCATACAATGGATAGGGCGTTTAGTGCGGTCCATCGTCGTTGCTTCTTTCCCTATAAAAAGCTACAGTCAGTGTTAAATAACATTGGTTTACCTTTGAGCATTTCCTATTATAGGCTACTGTGTAAAATGCTGATTAGAATTAACGTTAGTTTCAAGAAAAGTAAGACCCAACGGTGGGGGGAGATCTCATGTTTTATTTATGTTTTTGTTATAATGCACACCGACACCGTGCATGTGGCAGAAAATGTGAATTCGGCGTAACACCGGTGCCTTTAAAGTAGTAAACAATTATTACTGCTACTTTAACGGCATCGACAATCCAAAAACCCAGTCGAAACTAGATGGAAAAAGTGTGTAGTTCAAAACGTGACGCAGTTTTTACTTCTTCGCGACCTACAGAGTTTGTTATGCACGATCATTAAAAAAAAACATGTTATTTCCCATAGACATTTGACCGAGGGAACCGGGAGCTTCGGAGGCGGGACTTATTCTTCAGAGGTCTATTATGATCAAGCCTCCAGGAACTTCAGCCATTCAGAAAGCACTTTTTTTTTTAACGCGGCCAACCAATGAAATGGCTCAAAGTATCTGCTCTAGATGCGCCATTTTACTGCGTCCACAGCCATCCGGCAAGATGGTCCCCGTGCTTTGTCTGCCCTGACCGGACTCGTTTGGTTATGTGATGTTTTTATCGGCGCAGTGACATCGAAAAAAAAAGCTTAGCTGGAATTGGATTGACCGTGGCACCGACTGGTCTTGTGTCTGCCCATCACGAAACGCCCGCCTTGGAGAGGAGGTATGAACGCATTCGCGCTTTTTTAGTGGGACGACTTAATTTTGCATCAATCAGGTTGCTAAGTTTGCTACAGCTAACTTAGCCTCCAGTGATTGCTTGTGTGTGTTGGCCTAGCACTGATGTGTGCGCAGCCGGCACATTAGATCCCTAGCACCCAAAAACGATAATCGTCTATCCGCCTACCACAGGGTTATTCCTTAAACGAAAACCCAGATACCTATTTATTTTTTAACCACCTTTCCACAAAGAAGAGCACTTAATTGCTGACGCCTGAATAATCCGGAGGCTAACGTATAGCTATCGGCATAGGGCAGCCCAGCGCAGCTAGCCCAGATGTTGCTATTCCCGCGATTCCTGCGCTAGCTTGTACCATGGCGTTGAGTCAGGGGGTGTGAGAAGGCCCCTTGTTTGCATTTTTCGGTGCATGCATGTGAAGGCTGCATCGTTGCCCGGGAAACGTGCAATGACGGGTGGATAAATTGTGCAGTGAAGAGGCTGCTGATGCTAGCTCCTTACGGTACTGATGTTGATGATGATAAGGTCGGCACTCTTTCAAAACATTGTGCTCACTGCATTGTTGCAATGACACAATGGGACATGGTCATGCAGGTCTGAAATGCTGTAATGGTGGGGACTTGCTCGTTTGAAGCCGGCATGGGATGTCTGGTGACATAAGGGCCTTCGATGGAGGTGTTGGGGGGCGGGGGGGGGGGCACTTTGGTTTGTTTGTATGACTGAGCTGATTGATCAACAATTCGCTAGCGGTCTCTTCATCATCATGATGCGCACATTATGATGACGTGACACGCCAATGTAAACAATGGCCGAGCCTTCGCACCATCAGGCTTCCACTCCGAAATATAATAATAAGTCTACATACAATGCTAAGTAACATGTTACGAATGGAACGCTTGCCTCTGCTGTTCGAACTGCACATTGCGTTTTCTTATTCGAGAGTATTTATTATTCAAATGATGTTGGACCTGTAGAATTACAAAAAGGATGAAACCCATTATTAATGGTGTTCTTATCTTGCTTCATAATATATTGTTTATTTGACACGGGATAAAGAAATAATGGTATACAATCGGGTTGTTAGTTTATTGTTATTTTTTTTCACTTTCCCATTGGCTACGAATTTCCCTAAAACATATCTGGCACGTAATGATGACCACCGTGTTGCTCAATATGGCTCAATCTGATTAATCAGAAATCCCTTCGGCCTCATTAAGTACGCTAAACAATAATAAGAATCAATTTTTTTTAATTTCCATTTAGATGAGTATGGCCTCTTGCGAATCGCCTTCAGATCAAGGGACAGAGATGGCAGAGGAGGTAAACCTTTTTATTTATTATTTTGGGTGGTAAATTACATGCAGACTTATAAAAACAAAAGTATATTTTTAGTCATTTGAATCCAATGTATGTTATGTTATAAAATGGAATTCAATTATATTCTCATCCTCAGCCTGGCAGCTCGACAGAGGCTATGAAGCACACTATGAAGTAAAGTATTAATTTGCTAGTTTCAGTAGCACATCCTTTTGTTTTCTATTGGTTGTTACTCATTAATTTGATCAAACACACGTATGTGAGCACAGTCGTACTGCTGTAGCCTAACTACTGTCCACAAAAATATTCTTATGTTTCTAGATTGCCAGCCACCGAAGATCCTCTCACAAGAGCAAATCAATCGGACAGTTCAGAAGAGTCCGAAAATGACGTCGCTTCTGACAATCTTTCAGAGAGCAATGGAGGCAGCATTTCCAAAAGTGAGTGGTTCAGTTGCATAATATTGACAATGTTGTGTTCGCTAGTTTGATGCTAAATGTATCTAATGTTTCCTGTAGCGACCTTGGTGATGAGGCCAGTTGTGAATGAAAATAAAGGAGCGATGAAGCTCAGAGTGGATTTTAAACAGTGCAACACAGGTAAGGGTGTATACCTTTACCCCTCGCCATACAATACAAAGGCTGTGTGTATGTATTTTTATTTAACAAACTGTTCCTTATTACAGATGATGCCTTGCAGAAGAAGGTCAACTGCACAGCGTGCGGGCAGCAAGTTAATCAGTTCCAACGTAACTCTGTTCTTGAGCATCCTGTGCTCAAAGTGCTTATTTGCAAGGTAGTTTTCTCTCTTGTTTTCCACCCATGCAGTTCTAAGTGTTTTGGCATGTTCAGTTACCAAAAGTAGTCAGTGTTAGTCATTCATGTAAATGCCTTACCTGTATATTGATTTGAGGATGTCACTGTGTCTAGTCGTGTTACAAGTTTTACAGAAGTGATGACATCAGCAAAGACTCGGACGGAATGGATGAGCAGTGCAGGTACGATGTCTTATTTGAAAACGTGTAACCTCCATAATCACATTCAATTTTTTTATTTTTTTAAATGGTTGTTAACATGTTTTTGGGTTCAGGTGCTTTCAATCACATAAGAATAAGAGCTTTCTTTTTGTTTTATGTATTTTTTTTTATATTTGTTGACTGAATTGTTAGAATTATGTTAAGTTTATGACTTTGTACACTTAATCAATGCATTCATTCTGATTCACCACAGTTCACCACTTTGACATTTTTTATAAATATGACAATATTATATTGTATCCTTTTTAGTCGAACAGGGAGAATAAAACTTGGACCATTTTCCAGTGAGCCCTATAACATTTTGGCTAAAGACTACTAAAAAAGTAAGTAAAAGCAAACCTCTAATTTATGTAACAATCTAAACTCTTCTCTTTTTATTAGGTGGTGTGCTGAAGGGGGCAAACTGATTTGCTGCGACTTTTGCAACAACGCCTTCTGCAAGAAGTGCATTCTGCGCAACCTGGGACGGAAGGAGCTGTCCGTCATCACCAATGAGAACTCAAAGTGGCACTGCTACGTGTGCACCTCTGAGCCACTCTCGGACTTATCCTCCAAATGCCAGCGCATCATGGAGAAGTTAGAAACGGTGTGGAACAAGGAGCGTAGACCAGAGAAGAGTCAGGAGCGCGACGGCAAGCAGCACAGAGGGAAAGAGGCAAAAAAACACAAAGCCGTCAACGGAAAGGAGCACGGCGAGGACTCTGGGACCATGACCTTCTGCTACAAAAAGCTGCACGTTTCCAAAGAGCTCGTCAAAAAGGCCAAGAAGCTGGTGGAGACGACGGCGGGCCTCAACAACACGTTCATTCAGTTCATCCAGCAGGCGAGCGAGAAGCAAGGGGACAACTCCATCAGGTATAGACACTTGAACGCGTTCAAATCGGTGCTCAGCGATTTGAAGAAAGCCCATACTGCCCTGGAGGACGCGTTGGAGCCCGAGTTCAAGAACATGGAGTTGCAAAACGGCGACGAGGGGTTACACGTTCACAGGAAAAGCGTGGAGGATGCAGACACGGAACTCGTGGACGATATCGCTGCCGCGGCGGAGCCAGAAGAGGAAGAGGAGGACAACGAGGAGGAGGAGGAGGAGGAGGACGGTGATGAGGACAGCGATCGATCCCCTGATGCTGAGCCAAAGGGAGTGGACACGGGAACCGCCAAGGCCAACGTCACGGCGAAGTCTGACGACGAGGAAGACGACGACGACGACATGCCGATGGATGAGATGTCCCTGGACCACGACATCGTCTCAGTTCCTCCGTCGGTTCCCGAGGAGCTCTTCCAGATGGTGGAGAGCCTCGCTGACTCCTCCATGCTCTCGCAGACGGACGACGCGGCCAACGACGGGGCCGGCGAAGACACGGCCGCCGCGTCCAAGGAGAAGGCGGCGAACTCCCAGCGACACCAGCCCAAGGTGAAGAACCTCATCGTCAAACTCACCCCCGTGCCGGTGGTGACGACGTGCAGCTCCCGATCCTCCAGGTCCTCCAGATCCAGGTCCAAGAGCAAGAGCAAGGACAAGGAGGTTGAAACCCCAAAGAAGAGCAAGAAGAATAAGAAGGAAGGGAAGAAGAACGAGGTTGAGGATGACGTGGAAAAAGAGGAGGATGACGTGGAAAAAGAGGAGGATGACGTGGAAAAAGAGGAGGATGACGTGGAAAAAGAGGAGGATGACGTGGAAAAAGAGGAAGAACAGGCGGTAGAAGAGGATGGAGAAAAGGAGGAGGAGGATGAGGCAGAAGTGGAGGAGGAGAAGGACTCAGGTTCTGAGGTGAAACAGAGGAATGGAACTCCAACTGATTGCGTCCCCAGTAAGCGTCGCTCTAGCCGGACAAAGACCACACCACTCAGGAAGCAGGCGGAGATCAAGGCCAAGGAGGACTCCTCGGAGACAGAAGAGCAGAACCGGGACAAGGCTGACAAGGCCGGAAAGTCCAGCAGCACCAAGACCAAAAACGGAAAACGGACCAAGACCTCTTCGCCCGAGGACAAAGGGGAGGAGTCTGACTCGGACCCCGTGCCCGACATACTGCTGCAGAAGGTGGCGGAAGAGCACAGTTCCGCCGAAGGGGAGGTCACGAAGAGTGCCAAGAAGTGCTTGTTTAAGCAGAAGGAGAAGGAAAAGCCGAGCAAGCGCAAGAGGAAGTCGGACACCTCCGACTCTGACCCGCCGGAGCAGGGCAAAAGTAAATCCTCAGTGGCATCCAAGAAGTCCTCAAAGAAGAAGAAGCAGCACAGCGGCTCAGAGGATTCTGAGCCGGAGAAGGCCACCAAGAGAAGGTCAAGCCGGACGAAGAAGAAGAAGGAAGAAGTCAAGAAGTCTCCCGACGCCAAGGCCGGGGATCTGAAAAGGTCCTACGAAAAGAAGCGAGCGGCGAGGAAGGCTAAAGGGGCGTCTAAGTCGTCCTCCAGCGAGGAGGAGGATGGGGACGAAGGGGCCATCGGTGGGGAGGACTCCGGAGAAGACAGCGACCAGCAGAGGATCAAGCCTCTCGTGGAGGAGAACGTCGCCACAGCAAGCGGCAACTTCCATCAGTCCTCAGGTGGGGGCGACAGCCATTAGAAAGTAATTGTTTCGAATTGAATCGTGTGGCCTCAAATTGTGTGTTGACGCATGTTTTTGTACGTGCAGGGGATGAAGATGGTAATAAAGACGGCTCTCATCCCGGTGAAGACGATGACGACGCTGAAAACCGGTACGCATGAAAGCCAAACTTTGTGGTTAATCCTGGTTATCCTGTCTGAACCCAATAAGGGATGAATGTAACTAGGAATTGGCTCAACCCAATATTCTTCCTTCCCTTCTTTAGAATTGCAAAGAAAATGCTTCTGGCACAAATAAAGTCCAACTACTCGTCTGGTGACGACAGTTCCTCAGACGGGGAAGGGGGAGATAACGAAGACAAGAAATCCAAGAAAGTAAAGAAAGAGAAAAAAGACGATGACGAGGAGGAAGACGGAGATGAAGATCAGGAAGGTAGCAGAAATTTCTGAAGCGATGCACGGCTCCTCCTATTGGTTATCCTAATGGTTATATTTCTCCTTTGGGGTAGTGGTACCCAGTGGCTGACCCTGGTACACTCCCTGTCCAACTCCTTATCGAAAAGCATTTTATACACCACTATGTCGGTTCTGTTTGGCAATTATGTGGGCGGGGACTGTTTCACTGCCTTTTGTACTGTAAATCACTGTGCTACCTCCCGTCTGTGAAACGTGCTGCAGAGATTACTTCACTTGGTTGCCTTTCTCGCTCACACAATATGTCGTGTCCCTGTCTCCAGACAACGACGATGACGACTACGAGGAGGACTCCCAGCAAGGCTCCGCCTCGGACGGAGACACGAAGAAGGGGCGGCGCCACGCCTTGCTGCGCCACAAACTCACTCTGAGCGAAGGAGAGTCGGCGGACGAGAAGTCTGGTGGCAAGGGCAAGAAGAGCAAGGACCCCAAGAAACGATCATGGCGGAAAGGTTTGTTTTGATGTTGCGTAGATGTGATTCATCACCTGTGACCAAGATTAACGCGTGTTACAAATGCAATCTTAATTCATTCGTGGTGGCTCTGTTCAGTCGGCAGTGACGACTCGGACTCTGAGTTCGAGAAGTCCGGATCCGCCAGCGACGATGAGTCTGTGATGAGCGAGGAGTTGAGCGGGTCAGAAGAGGACGGCAAACGCAGAAAGACCAGGTAGGCTCCCATGTCCAGTTGAACACTCCACAAAAAATCGAATCCAGCGACTGACCCCATCCATTGAGCTGGAATCTCTGTTTTGTATCGACAGGTCGTCCAATAAGAAAGACGTGGAGAAACGGAGCTCCAAGCAGAAACAGAAGAAGAAGAGGCGCAGAATTAAAGTGCAGGATTCCTCCTCCAGCAACGACAAGGTAGCTGCATCTCTGTGTGACTAATTGCTCGAATCTTTTCTCTTATACTTTCTCGTGGGGTCGCACGTTGCCCTGCATGTCTTGACCCCGGCCATCTAAGCTCAACGAAAGAAACGTGATGCATATTTCCGCTCTGCTTCCAGAGCGGTGACGATGAAGACGGGGACGACGAAGACGGAGACGATAAGGACACGCCCAAGGGCCGCAAGAGGATCCGCAAGATCCTGAAAGACGACAAGCTCCGCACGGAGACCCGGGACGCTCTGAAAGAGGAGGAGGACCGGCGACAGCGCATCGCAGAGAGGGAGATGCTGAGGGAAAAAATGATAGAGGTATCAAAAGTAAAGTAAACCAGTCCTGCCCTGCAACAAATCACACAATCATGTCAAAAAAAAAAAGTTGAATACAGTTTGTTCCTGGCCAAAATCAAAGGGACAGAGGAACAATCGGGGCAAAGGTATATGTGGAACTCACCCGCTACTACACTCCTTTCAGACGGCGGAGATAAAGGAGGCCAGTCAGATGGAATGTCCCATCACCCTGAAGATGGTGCTGGATGAGGATGAAGAGACAAAGGAGCCCATGGTGCAGGTGCACAAGAAGCTGGTCACCAAGCTGAAGCCGCATCAGGTCGAAGGTGAGACCCCAGACATGTTAACAATCAGCCGTTAACCAACAATAGAATTATTGCATTAGGACCCAGATTTTCTGTTTTTGCTGCCTTGGCACATGTGAAAAGAAAAGGTCTGGTCTCCATCCATTTTGTGTTTGAACATTGTTGCATTAAATGCAATTACTTTGAATCAGAGAGGTGGTCCGTGATGTAATCTTAAAGTGTTCAGTTATTGAGGCTTTTGGCCAAATGCAGCCACACTTATCGCAAGTAGCAACTTCAGCTCTTATCCTCGCAGCTGAGATGGTTTCTGGAGGGGTAATCTTCACACTCGCTAGTGCGTTGTGCCACTTTGAGAAACTGCACGACAGAGAGAACTGTGGATTTGTTGTCACTGGGAGCATTTTAAACCAACCAAAAGCTTGCTAGCCTGCTTTACAGTTCACACATTTCCGGCTATATTTATAGCTTTATATTTGTTCATCACAAAGAGAAAATAACACCTGTCCTCTTCCCGGACTGCATCCAGGGTATCACTGACCCTCTCTGAAGTAGACCGGCAAATGAGCCTTTTTGTCCGTGTCGCCCTTTGCTTCTCGTCCCAGGTGTGCAGTTCATTTGGGACTGCTGCTGCGAGTCGATGAAGAAGACTGAGAAGTCATCCGGCTCTGGGTGCATCCTGGCCCACTGCATGGGCCTGGGGAAGACCCTGCAGGTACGAGACGGAGCTCTTGTCCTTCCTTCCGTTAACGGCACCTTTTTTTTAACCTTTTCTCCCTCTCGCCACTTGCGTTTCTGTCGTCCCTGATTTCTATGTTCGAGCAAACGTTTTTCTGGGCTTGTATCTAGGCAAAACTTCCCTTTTTTTTCGACAGCCATAGCAACCACCCCTTGTCACCGGACGACGGGTCGTTGTTGTGTTGTCTGAGTGCAGTTCTGCGTTTGGCCCTGCAGGTGGTGACGTTCCTCCACACAATGCTGCTCTGTGAGAAGCTCAACTTCTCCACGGCCCTGGTGGTCTGCCCGCTGAACACGGTCCTCAACTGGCTCAACGAGTTTGAAAAGTGGCAGCACGGGATGAAGGACGAGGAGAGCTTGGAGGTATTTACTGTTTTTTGCGTGTGTACCTCTGGAGTGGCGGTAGCTCAGGAGGTATGGCGGGTTGGCTGTTAACCGCAAGGTTGCTAGTTCGATCCCCCGGCTCCTCCTAGCTAGAGTGTCGAGGTGTCCCTGAGCCAGACACCTCACCCTAACTGCTCCCAACGAGCTGGCTGTCGCCTTGCATGGTTGACCCCGCCGTCGGTGTGGAACGTGTGCTTGAACGGGTGAATGTCAGGCAATATTGTAAAGCGCTTTGGATAAAAGCGAATCAATAAATTCTGTCCATTTACCTCTGTTTCGCATCACATTTCCCGTTTTCTTTTTTTTTTCCATTAATGCATTGATCCCGACCCCAGGTGACGGAGCTGGCCACGGTGAAGAGGCCCCAGGAGCGTGCCTACGCCCTACAGCGGTGGCAGGAGGATGGGGGCATCATGATCATCGGCTACGAGATGTACAGGAACCTCACCCAGGGACGGAACATCAAGAGCAAGAAGCTCAAGGAGACCTTCCAGAAGACTCTTGTGGATCCCGGTATGTGTGTGTTGGTTGTGTTTATTGTTTGTCCTTCATCGTTTGTGTGTGTGTCACACCAATCGGACTTCAGCTGAATTATCTTCAGTGTAATTGCAGAAAAGCTCAATCTGGGCGACTGGGGTGTTTCACATTATTTTTTGACCAATCACATCAAGCTCGAGGCTGGGATCTGTAAGCACGTCATTCACTAACATGGAACATAAACTCGACCAGAACTTAACCTTGTTCCCAGGCATTCTGGAAACTTTCTCTGGTGGTTAGACGCGCCCAAACACCCTGTCTTACCCAACGTTCAGGAAAAGTGTCCGACGGTGTCGAAACAACACTGTGTAAGCGGGCCAATGTAGAAATACACTTTATTGGAATCCCCTTCTCAAACCTAGATCCTCTTCAGTATGACTTCTCCATAACGTGTGTATGTGTGTGTCTTCCCCCCCCCCCCCCCCCCTTCAGGTCCGGACTTTGTGATCTGTGACGAAGGCCACATCCTCAAGAACGAGGCGTCTGCCGTGTCCAGGGCCATGAACTCCATCAAGACCCGCCGGAGGGTCATCTTGACCGGAACGCCGCTGCAGAACAACCTCATAGAGTGTGAGTCTCTAATGTGAACGACTTCAGCCTCCCACCCCACCAGATACACATGCCACAGTGAAATGGATAACGGTGGGAATAGCAAGGCACATGTATTTTTAGAACACCCAAAAGAAAATACAAAGGCCCTTCGAACTGCTTTTCGAATTGAAGGACGATCAGAATTTTTTTTTTTTTTTATTAAGTAATGGGCCAAAGGACTGCACAGAGTTGCATTCCAAGCTATTTTAAAGTTTCAAGCCCTCTATAGTGTTGAGGCAGACCTCATACATTCCGGGGTTGTTGTTGGCACGTTCCCCCAGATATGCGGTGCATAAAACCTGGTTCAGCGTGTTTTCGTTACGCCGGTTCTCATCGTACCTCCACCCTCTTCTTCCCCCCCACCAGACCACTGCATGGTGAACTTCATCAAGGAGAACCTGCTTGGCTCCGTGAAGGAGTTCAGGAACCGATTCATCAACCCCATCCAGAACGGCCAGTGTGCCGACTCCACTGAGCAGGACGTGCGTGTCATGAAGAAGAGGGCCCACATCCTCTACGAGATGCTGGCCGGCTGCGTTCAGGTCAGCCATCGCTCCCCGGAGGAACTAGGAACAAGAAATTCTGGCAAAATGATCATGGAGTCAGGGTTGTACAGGAAGAAATAGTGTGGGGGTGTGTGACTCCCAGCCGGAAGACACTGGGTTTGATTTCCCGTAAGCCTACCGGCTCCCATTAAAACATTCATCAGAATTCACCATAATCTGTAATTCACTTTGGATGGAATGACTGGATGGATGGAATAGGGAATAACGTGAAATGACTGGTTGGCAAAACGCATCGAGGTGTTCTGTTGATGTGAAATGATATGGTGTTAGCCAGCTGGCAAGCATAGCCGGTCGAAATGGGAGTTAACCACCATTCAGTATGGCTCAATAGATCCCCTGTGATTTAGAGGAATTTAAGGCAATGGCTTAAAGGGATGGCGGCAGTGCTTGGGTGACCGCCCACCTGGGTTATCGAAATGAAAGACCACGGATGTCCGCGTTCGAGGGATCCTGGATCCGTTCTCATTCCTTTATTGCCATTTTTACGCCAAAATGTATTCTTTGGCCTCGGATGTCATCTCAGTCGATTGAACGACGCCTCTTTGATGGTCTGGAACATTCGCCAAGCCTTTAGCGATGGAAGATTTGGCTGGCTGTAATTTGGTGTCGCGACTGTCTGTGTCTTGCATAATGGGTAGAAAACAAGTTTAAAGAAAAATCCTGTTTTCTTGTGGCCTTCAATTTCAGTGATTGGATCTCAGAAATGGTGACGTTGTTTTGTTTCTTGTTCCCATTCCAACTGCGCAGAGAAAGGACTACACGGCACTGACCAAATTCCTACCTCCAAAGCATGAGTATGTGCTCGCTGTGAGGGTGACGCCCATTCAGTGTAAACTTTATAGGTACTACCTGGAGAACTTTACAGGTGAGCTATGTTTGTAGTTGTGTGTGTGTGTGTGTGTGTGAATGCCATGGGAGTGTTAAAACCCAGATTTCCATCTCTAATGAAGGGCTCAGTTTGGGCAAGATGGATGGCTAGTATTTCCACCGCTAGTTACGTGGATGGACAATGCAAAAAAAGAAAGCATGTGAACAAGTGATGTGTGAAGTGATGAAATAAGCTGGGTTTACCGGAGTCCACACTACCGATGTGGTGACTGAGAATCGATATAACCCAGGGTTAGGCCAATAGCCACTCTGGCTGGGGAGGGGGTCGAAGCAGAGGCAGGGAAGGCGAGGCTACTCATGCATAATGTGTGCACGACCTTGATGTTAAAGCTCGTCTGACGCCAGCTTTAACGGCCACAATTATTTTATACTTTTTCACAATCTATCACATATCGCACAGATACTCCGAAACATAGCCACACAACATCTCACGAAACAGCAGGGACAATACATCTAAACGTGTCCACAGGACAGAAAAGAGAAGAAAGAGAACAGCCACATTGTGGTCATTGTATTGGGTTGTAAGGCAGCTACGTACACGCACCCACAAAGGCACATGCCTGGTCTTCTTAAAACGGCCCTCCCCGTGTGCAGGTGTGGGCAACGCCAACGAGGGGGGCAAGGGACGCGCCGGGACCAAACTCTTCCAGGACTTCCAGATGCTGAGCAGAATCTGGACCCATCCCTGGTGCCTTCAGCTCGACTACATCAGCAAAGAGAACAAGGTGAGGGCCGAGGGGGGGGCCACCGTCCCTGAACCAGGGGGACGACCTCGAACAAGAAGAGGAACTAGAGCCTGACGATTACTGGGGTCGTCTGATTGAAACAAAAGTTTGACACCGGGTCCAATGTGGCTACAGAATGCAGGTGCAATACAGCACGTCGCATGAAGTGTGTATGGAGAGTGTATCTTCTATGTCCAATGCGGTGCCTAACTCTCTGCTCTCCGGTGCAGGGATACTTTGACGAGGACAGCATGGAGGAGTTCATCGCCTCGGAGACCGAGGAGTCCTCCATGAGCATGACCTCGGAAGACGACAAGAAAAAGTAAAAGCACATGTAGTGTGCATCCTATTTGCATCTTGTGTATCCTTTTCAAATCGTAGGATGAATCGCGTACCCTAGAGCCATCCCATAGACTGTTAAATATACGGACGTAGCAACCGTGACGTCCCCTATCCTAACGTTACCTCACAACCTTTATTCCAATAAAAAAACGTTGCCTGAAAACAACAGCAGCCTCGCACTAGTCTTTGGCACAAAATTCCTTAATATTCAGTCCTTGACCACTTTGGAATGCAATAAAACGGAAAATTCGCAAAATAAATCCCGTGGCTATGGGCTAGCCACTGAGATCCTAAAATCACCACTTCCACACCGTTCATAAAGACGATCGGTCGTTTTGCCTCCAACCCCAGAGAACCATCTCTAGAAACAAAACGTCGGCCATTTCCGCCCTTTCTTTTAACACAAACTCTGCTCTCATCGTCAGGAAAAAGAAGGGCAAGGGGAAGAAGAAGAAGGGCTCGGACGACTCGGACAGCGAAGACCTGGAAGTGATCAAGGAGTGGAACACCAGCTCCCGGGGAGGGGACCCGGCGGGGCGGAACCGCGCGGAGCCCGTGGAGGAAGGTGAGCCCTGGGGGGGGGGGGGGGGGTCACCTACAGTGGTGACTGGTGGTGGTAGCGGCCACCGCGCCCTGACGACCGCACAGGCGGATCAGAGGACTAGGACTGGTGAAGGTGAAGCCGAGCCGATCGGACCAACGAGTCACCGTTGCGTTCAGGTCAACTTTAGTAGACAAAATATGCCTTGTGTACATTTCGGATGGCTGGGAGTAACTTGGAACGACGGTTAGCAAAGTTTGTGTTACCGGTGAGAGTGGGAGATGCACCAGGCAATGGTTGTCCAAGATGTTCTAGGGCTGCTCGATTTATGGTAAAAAAAAAAGTCATAATATTAATTATTTTGGTCAATGTTGGAATCATGATTATTCCAACGATTACTTTAAGTATGAAAACATGCTGGATTGATTCAGCATTTCTCAAGTAAGTGGGAACTTTGAAATTTCCCCCTAAAAAAAAAAACACAAAAATATCGTTTCAAATCGATGTTGGTTTGGAGATCGTTTGAACCCAAATTTTTTAAATCGGGATTAAAATGAGATGAATTGCGCAGCCCTATGATGTTCTGACTCTCCGACCCCCCCCCCCAGCCCGGCCCTCGGCATCGGGCCCAGGGAGCCCGTCTCCCGACTGGCACAAGGAGTTCGTCACCGAGGCAGACGCAGAGATCCTGGAACACTCTGGGAAGATCTCTCTCCTCTTTGAGATCCTGCGCATGGCGGAGGAGGTGGACGATAAAGTGTAAGCCGTGTTCCACAACTATCCTTTTATAAAGTCATGAATGGGGAACGAGTCCGTGCACATCTAGTCTATAGTTTGTATTTTCCGCTGTTAGCGTTGCTGGCTGGTTGTCTGGGCCCTTCACAGACTCGGCCTGGCGCATGCTGACTCTTATCTTTTACCCCCACCCTCTTCCCCTCCTCGCCCTGCTCCATCACCAGGCTGGTGTTCAGCCAGTCTCTCATCTCCCTGAACCTGATCGAGGACTTCCTGGAGCAGGCCGGCCGCGCCCGGGAGGAGGCCAAAGTCTCTCCATACAAAGGTAGGCCTGCTTGGGAAGCCGGGACGGCCCCCTGCTCTCAATCTCCTCTCCCGCCACGCGTCTCCCATATTGACGACGCCCTTGAAGAGCGCAGAACCCGATGCCCCCCCGCGAGACCGTCCTCGTGTTCACGTCCGGCCTTGGTTCGGATAGCGGAGGATTTCCAAATATGGACGTCGGCCTTGGTTCAATAAAAATACTCCAAACCATGACGCCCATGCTCGGCTCCGCTCATGCGGATCCGGGTTGGAAGTAAAGCAAAAAAGCATTGTAATCGGGAAAAGCCTTCGCGTGCAAAGTAACAGTTATTCCGTCTTATTTTGGATCAGTTTCCGTACCACCCTGTCCACGGGGGGGGGGGGGGGCGCGCCGTTGTTGTTGTTGTTTCGTCTGGGAGACGGTGCTCCGTAGTCGCCGTGAAGCGCGTTCCCCCCGGGTTCCCCCGATCTCGGGGGGTTTCCTCGCGCTTCGCTCCAACAGTGGTGCGAACGGCGCTCCACGTTAGTTTTCACGACGTGTTAAAATCACCACGGACCGTGTTGACTGCTGATTGGTTGGAGCCCCGGGCGGCGCGGTCGTCTGTCCTCAGGCCCATAGTTGTGGTCTCACGCCGCCGCCGTCTTTGAACTTGGCTCAACCATGTGTGAGGTATCAAGAATGCTAACATTATTTCTTGCGGCGAAGGCTCGAGCACTTGCATATGCACAGGGCTGGGCTTTTCACACTCGGCGGGACGGTCCCACACGCGACGTGCACTCTTGTGTACACGCCGCACTTAGTAACACAACCCAACGCACGCACGTAGCCCCTGGTGTAAGGTCATGTTTCTAATTAAGCCGTAGCAGCTGTTTTTGCTTTAATTTAAAAAAATGATTAGACCTTGACTCTTTTTTGGGGGAACTTTTTTTATACCCCTCCCCCCCCTCCCCCCCCCAAAAAATGTTTGCTTAAGGGTTGGCAATTTGTAATGAAAAGATCAGAGTGCTGTAATTGGAAACATACCGAATTGTTGGTTGTGAAGGCTAGCGGGGGGGGAGCGAAGCAGCCATCTTAAACGCCAAATGTGGCCGCTTGCTCTCACACAACCACTTATGAGATCGTACACAATCCAAGGAAATTTTAAATGAGAGGGGAAAAGAAAAGCTATTCAGATGAGTAGCGTAAGATGAAGGGTATGTTGGGTTGACCGATACACCCCTTTTTATTTTATTTTTTATCTCAATCGATCACATGTGTCTGAAAGCTGTGGTGTCATCTCCCCATGTTCCCTGCAGGTGAGGGCAAGTGGTTCAGGAACATCGACTACTACCGCCTGGACGGGTCCACCAACGCACTCACCAGGAAGAAGTGGGCGGAGGACTTCAACGACCCCGCCAACATAAGGTACACCCCCACCCACAACGCAGGCGGAATGAAGCACCGTAAACCACACGGCCCACCATATGTATGACAACGAGCCTCAGCCCGCAATCTTGGAGGTGTTGGGTGCCACCTTTACCGTCACGTTATTTCCGTTTACTATTGCTGGCAAATGACATGCTTACACATCAACGCCTCCTGCAACATGATTGGTCCAAAACATGTGAAGCGAATGAAAGAGAAACACCCCGTCAGATTTGGGCTTGTCTGCTGTCGTACTTTCGATGTTTATTCTGCTTTGTGAGACCAGTGGGATCCTTACTCTCTCCTCCTCTTCCCTCCCCTCCGGTCCCACAGAGGTCGTCTGTTCCTCATCTCCACACGGGCCGGCTCCCTGGGCATCAACCTGGTCGCCGCCAACAGGGTCATCATCTTCGACGCGTCCTGGAACCCCTCCTACGACATCCAGAGTATCTTCAGAGTGTACCGCTTCGGCCAGACCAAGACGGTCTTCGTCTACCGCTTCTTGGCCCAGGTACGACGGATGATGTTGTTTTTTCATTTAAACATTTATTTAACCAGGTGAGAGGTTAAAAAAAATCTTGCGCAAGAGTGACCTGTCCCCAAGAGGGCATCACAAAGCAGGGCTTACTTGCATATAACATAGGGCTACAGAGAGACCACAGGGAATACGTAGACGCACATTCACACACCGACAGCACAGTCGACCATGCAAGGCGACAGCCAGCTCGTCAGGGGGGGCCGTTAGGGTTGGGCGTCTTGCTCAGGGACACCTCTACACTCAACTAGGAGGAGCGGGGTTTTGAACCAGCAACCTTCCGGTTACAAGTCAACCCTGCTCTGCCTTTTTGAGCTAAACCAACCCCCTCTGTCCAGTCAATCCCGTGACGACGACCTGTAGCACCCAGGTTACTCAAACCTCACATTTTTTTCCCTTCCCCCTCAGGGCACCATGGAGGAGAAGATATACGAGCGACAGGTGACCAAGCAGTCGCTGTCCTACCGCGTGGTCGACCAGCAGCAGATCGAGAGGCACTTCACCATGAACGAGCTGGCAGAGCTCTACAACTTTGAGCCGGACGTGCTCGACGACCCCACGGGGAAGAAGAGCAAAAGGGCCACGCCCGTACTGCCCAAGGTCAGTTTGTGTGTGTATGTGTGTGCACGGGAAATCCGTCCATGGGGAAAGCTGCCTTTGCCTGGCTATAAACCGCACCTGCGTGCCAGACCACACTTTCTTGAAATATTTAGTACCTTTGTTTGTTTTGTTATGTTTAATTGTTTTGCCGATACATGCTGTTCTTAAGACCTTTTAAAAATAGGCAAAGGAACAGGCTAAATACCCATTAAATGATTACATTTGTAAAAGGTAATTCCCTAACACCCACTTCTCCATTCCTGGCATCTGAATGCCATCGCAAATGCCAGCTTTCCAACATGGCATGGGGGCTGCCTTTTTAACTTTGAACCGCGGTGGTGTTGAACCATGTGATTAAGCCACATCACCAGTCCAACTCAGATCCGGCTCCTAGGCCTTTTTTCTGGCACTTCCCACGAGTCATTGTCTTTTGATTTCGCCGTTCGCCGGGCCGACACTGCCAATTCTCTCTCCCGCCTCGGTGCAGGTGCACTGTCGCACTGTCACCTTCTCACCCTGACACCTCCCTCTTTTATACAAGCACATGGTTCTAAGATGAGCCATCCAAGAGCAAACAGCTGCAATTTATTCGTCGATCTTCCCTCGTTGTGTCCTCTTTCATTATTTTTCTGGAGGGGAGAAAAGGGAATTCCATGTCTGCTTCTCATGTACCTGTAGCAGTAAACACTGCTTCCTTTTAGTTCAACGGTTGGTTCTACTTTCAGTGCTGTTTTCGATTTTTGCAGTGGTCTATAAACAGAATAGATTAATGGTTCCTCGGTCTACTCAGATTTTTATCATCCCGCTGTTTTGTGTGTTTTTGTTTTTGCCTAACGGTTAACCGAGGCCTCTTGAGCACCTTAATGGAGGAGGGAAAAATGTGTTTCTCATCCACATCCTTCAAAGGTCTTGACCTTAGCACGCCCCGCCTCCCCCCACCCCCCCCACTCCTTCACGGAATCTCAGCAGGACGCCTTCCTCAACACACAGGCCATCTCCGAGCCTCTGGTCCTCTCATCCTCTGGCCTCTCTCCGCCAAACTCCGTGACCACTAGCCGACGCGGTCGCCGTCGCAGCGGCAGGTGGCGGGCTTCCAGCTGGGAACGGCTCACCGCTTGGAAGATTGCCCCGCGGAAAGATGTGTTCATTGTAGCCGCGGCTCGCTGTGCGTGATCTTTTTTTTTTTTTTTTCACGAGCCCCGCGACATTTACGCGACACCGTATTAAAAGCGGACGGACGGAGAGGCTGACGAGCCCCGTTTAACAAGCCGGCCCGTTTTGGGCGCCGGCTTCAATGCGATGTGGCAGCGGGGGCGTGCGCTCGCATGGAAGGAATTCCGACCCTGGCTGGAATAATGGGAAGATGGTTCTGACACCCTGCAGCACCTTCGGCCAAATATGGCGCGCACACACACACGGATACACACGCGCACACACACACACACAGGCGCGCACACACACACGGCAAGGGACAGAGGGGACCTCTGGCCCACGGACGCTCAAGACAGACGGCCTATTGATTTCTTTCTTCTATACAAGTACATTTTCAGATGCCCCTGACATCTATTTCCAGCATCTATGGCCGCCACCCAAGTCCCAACGCGGGTCAACCCTTCCATCCCCCGATGGAACGCAACACTTCTATCCCCTCTGCGGCTTCTTGTACTCCTTGTGGCCCGATGCGCTCCCGCTATTGTACGCCTCATGCAGACGGAGGAGGCCTTTTTTTTTTCGACTTTGGCATACATTGTCGTCCTCTTAATGAGGCACGCACCGATTGCCCATGGCCACGCACTCGTTCTCTGGTGTGCCCCCCCCCGCCCCCCCCCTCGTCTGTCTTCGTGTGCACCCGCTCCCCCCCCCCCCACCGCGGTAGACGCCGTCCGTTTAGTAGTTCCTCCTCGTCTGAGCGCGCTCCTCCTCCCTTCATACCTTATCCCATTCCCGGGTTCTCCGCCTCCCCCTCCACCCCCCCCTGCCCTCTTCAGGAACCATCTGTTAGCCTGAGTCACCGTGCCGCCTCTGAATGTTCAAAGAGAAATTGGTTGGGTTGTTTTTCTCCCATTTTAGTTTTTTTTTTTTTTCTTCCTTTTCCCCCTCCGGTCTCTCCTGGCTGATGAAGGGTCATTATTTAAACCGCCGTTTTTAAAGATGTCCTCCTGCTCTTCAGAGAAACTAATTGGAGACAAAAAGGAAGCAGACCCATTTCCACTCCCCCTCCCTATCCCCCCCCCCCCCCCCCAACCCACCTAATGAGAAAGAGGGTCTCCACCGTCCAGGCAGGAGAATCTACCTCTGGCTTTCAAATGATATGCAGTGCGACTCCACCACCTACTTTTTTCTTGTTTGGATATTGGACACTTTCACCGAGATCCGACCTCCAATAAAGCAAGGTGTGGTGCTTAGATATTTTTTTAACATGATTCAACCTCCCCGGTCTCTGGAGGTTGAATCATGTTTTCCTGTTGTCATCCCATCTAGTGATGGTTACAAGACCAATATAATATTAAATGTCCAGGCAAAAAAAAACTGCTCAAGAGTTTGTGATAAGATTATCATTGGCATCCGACTTCAATAAAATCATAACGACATTAAGCAATGGTTGTCCCATGTTCTAAAAAAGAAGAGGGTACTTCTTTGTAGTCTTCCTTAAAATTTCGCTGGTACTACTAGACTCTTGTGTTGAATGTTGAGGGCACCGGTAGAAAGGTTAGTCTGGAGGGTAGCCAGCCCCCGTCTCGTTCCCCTCCACGCAGCAGAAGTAACGGGCAGTGTCCTCCCCTGTTCGTCCCGGTGACCTCCCTGGCCCTCCCCACACACTCACTAGTAGCCACAATAATAACTTGTCCCGGAATGGAACGGCGGCCCTGTTTATTGTCCTTGCTCAGTCCTCTGTGACTCACAGGATTTTTGTTTCTTTTGTTAACTGAGTGACAGCCCCGCCGAGCCCTTGGCCCGGTCTTGCTTTGCTCCAGCGGGTGTAAAGGCAACATGGTCCCCATGGGCTGGTCCCCCACCAATCGGGGGCCCTCTGCCGCCCAGTGACTGAAGGGCCCCGCTGCCTCCGCGGAGCTGTTCAGAGCAGAGCAGCGGGGCCCGTGTGTATCGTTTTGCGTGCAGCTGTGTGGCGGGGTAGTTGTGACTGGGTTTAGGTATTACAAATATCTGTGGCTCTTGCATTCCTGCCGTCGGGACTGCACCCCCTGTCTGTTGCTATGGTTAAGGCACCTGTGCGTCAAACGGGGTTTCCCTGAAGGCACAGCCTCCTGGGGGTATTAAGAAAAAAGGAAGGTTTTGTAAAGGCACCTCTTTCAGTGCAGGTCTTTCGCCGGACAAAAGAAAAGCATACAGAGAACAATATAAAGAGCAGTGGGACAAGGGAGAAGGCCTCTTAATTTCCTGCTCCAAACTCTGCTGCTTTTCTCTTTACCTACCGTTTGTCCCCGTTTTGTCTTTGTCACTTTTGACTGCTTGCCTTTACATCTAAATCTTTGTACAATGCCAGTGTTCCCCCTCCGACTTCCTGTAATGCTTTTCCGTCACCTAAGTGGGTTTAGTATTGGGGTAATGAGAGGAATATAGTGGAAATCTTGAATACACCCGGGTATCATTTTGTAAAACATTCTCTCCACTTTAGAAGCAGGACTTTGTGTTTACATGGTGTAGAGACTTTTCAACCACTACCAAGTCGTTAGACATGCAGAACCACTCCCCACCTTTGCTTGAAGCAGGGCAAGTAATGCATGGGGGGGGGGGGGTTGGTGATGTTTAAATGCATCAGAGCTTTTCCAGTTAGTCGCCATCTAAAGTTTGATGGCGTGGTCTGTGTGTTCGCATGCCAGGTTGTAAAGCCCACAACGTGAGGCCAACTTCTACAGTGACTCGCTCGTTTTCATCATGGTCGACGTGTTGGTGGGGGGGCGGCCAACATTCAGAAATGGTTTACATCAGAGTGCTGGCAGGACGGCCGTTCATGTATGGATAGACGGATGTTGCTTAAGGAACACAGAAAGGGTTCTCGATGGATGGGGTTTAAAGGATTGTGCTGAGCCAACGATTCAGCGTCATTTTAGACCAGCGGGCGGATTGTGAAATACTTGATCAATCCTCTTTTAAAAGATGATTTCCCCCTTTTCACATTTTTCTTCTTCCTTTTTTAACCCATTTGTGCGTTTTTGCATCGATGTGACTCTTGAATAAACAGATTTGAGTTGACTTTTTATTTTTGTTCGTTTTTTTTGTTTTAAGAAGAATAACTTGAGACTTGTAGGCCCAGTTGAAAGAGGCATTGAGGTTTGCTTATTCAGCAATTAGTTGTCAGAATTGAATTTGATAACAAAAATAAAGTCAATCTAAACACTATTTAAATTTTTTTACAAAATACTCTGACACAATAGTCACGTTTCCATCTTAAAGGTGAAGCGAATCTTTAGGAAGTTTGCAAAAAAGAAATTTGAATTAGGTGCGTTTCCATCAAGTGGTTGGAGCAGAAAACGACATGCATTCCAGGGCTTGTCGTATCTTTTTGATAACATCCTCTTGTAGGTCCTGATATATAGTGTAATTGAGTTGTTTTCCATTTAAATTAGCTGTAATGTTTTTTTCTTCGATGAGAGCAAGGAAAAGTTTTACCTCTTCAGCAGTCAACAAGTATCTATTATTCACATTGGCAATCTGTTCGATGGACGTATTTAAAGGATACAACATATTTATTATTTTAAATTCGTTCGCCTTTATACCACAGATACTCCAGGGTCTATATAGCATATAACCACATTGTCTGATTACAGTTTAATTAAACAATTTACCAGCTCTCGTTTCGAGGACTATTCACCGCGTCATTTGTTTCAATGGGAATCGCAACGGTCTAATCTTTCAACATAAAGTGTACATATTTATAATTTGAAATTTGCCCCAGCCTTTATACCACAGATACTATAGGGTCTAAAGCATATAACCGCGTTTTCTGATTACAGTTTAATGCATTTCCCACAATTTACCAGCTCTCGTTTTGAAGGCTGAACAGACAATTTGACTGGAATTACTTAGTAGGAGTCCATATATCAGGGATTAATGGACACAGTATAATTAAAGGATATACTAGCATAGACATCCTATATCAAATATATATGATAAAGGATGTCTATGTATACAAACGCTTAAAAATATATCTCCACAAGTTTCAAACGCCCCGTGATGCTTTGCGTGTATTGTGGGCTTCACTTCCGGTTAGTAACCGGCGGTTACTACGAGATCGATGTAAACAATCACCGTCTGTCATTCATTCCTCAATTTCAATGTGGGAACACAACCTCACGAGTTAAAAAAACTGCAATATAATTATTCCTTAGCCCTCTGCAGTTACTGCATGGGAAAACGAAGTAAAAAAGTGGCCTAGGATAACATACAGCAGCATTTTCTCTTACTTTATTGAGTCCATGTCTTGCGATGGTAAGGCAATGATGAACCTAAAAAGCTCAGAAGCTCACCAGTATATATACAGCGAGAAAGTCGGGCGAGTATGGCTAAAGGAGGTCACAGAAGACCTAGTCTACTTGAAAGTTGATACAGAGCCAAGTCAGAGTCTTGATAACACCCATCTTAAGGCCTGGGTATTGGTATCAAAGACGGGAGTGATACAGACAGCAGGCTGTTCGTGTATAGCAGGGCCAGGACGCTCCTGTAGTCATGCAGTAGCAATATTGTGGAAGGTACTACAACACCACATATTATGTGCCATGACAACTAAGACCTTTTGGTGACCATTTGGTGAAATATAGGATTTTGAGACACTAGCTAAAAGACTACTTAAGGTTGTATCATCGATTCTAGGCCGAAACATAAATGACCGCATTCATCTGATCTTCCTCACGATCCATTAGCTGCCCGCCCTATAAGCAGGCCATCAAAAAAACGCGTCTCTGTAGGCAGCCTATACTCTGAGATCGTACACAAAAACAAATGGTACTACCAACCACTCAAAACCAAAATAATAGTATTCCAACCAATCACCGACAAGGGGTGGGTGTTGTGGGGTTTTGCGCTGCATTCATGATATTTTTTGCTGGATGCATGAAACAGGGAAAGGAGGAGCGTGCTGGCTCTGTTTGTTTGGGATCTCGCTTCAAATGCCAACGGAAGTGACGTAAACAAATATCGCTGATACAACCTTTAAAGCATAGAAGTCGGTTTTAGCATGTGATAAGCACATGTGAAACCATTCCATTCCTTGTAGGTTGAGAATGCAGTCAGGCAAGGTGTGACAGGGACAGCATGTACTGATGTGCAAAGGAAGTGGAATACTGGTGCGAAGAAGAATGTTGGTCTGGTAAAGGCAAAGCATATTAATTTTAGGCGCCACAGACGCCAGGAGACGTATCCCCATCCATCAAGGCGAGAACAAAACAATTCAACACCCTCTCCAAGATTCTTCAGAAACCATGAGGATTTCAAAACACACCACAAACATCAACTCCTCAATAATGGCTCCACTCTATATCAGCTTCAAACTAATGGTATTATCCAGCTTGCTTACAGAGCAGATGTAGAACACCGCACACGGCCAAACAAAGATTTGGAATTAAGAATTGAGAACCATACTGCTCAAAGCACACGTCTGACATGTAGGAAGTGTTCAGTGTTTTACCAATCCTACATTGCTTTGTCCCCCAATGAAATATCTACATTGGAAACAAACACAAAGACCCAGAGTAGGTAACGGGTGTGGCATGATGCTGGGAGACTGCGTCTCACTGCAAGCACAGTGAAACAACTCCCCAAACGACTAGGGCTGGCCCGAATTATTCGAATATTTGAATACTCTTTCGGAAAATAAGTATTCGAAGCTTAAATCAGTATTCGGAGCTTCGTTTTTTTTTTTTTCACGTACGTGACGTTACCAGATCAAGGGAGGCAAACTATAAGCGTCAGCGACACCAAGCAGAGAAGAGAGAGAGGTGGAGGAAGAATAGATATCCTGTTTCCCTTTACTTTATAACACAACATTAGCGGAATCTCTGGAGGAAAAGTAATACTTAAAACCTTAGCTTAGTTGTTTGTTTACGTTCGCTGTACAGCACCGCACCAATCAACTGACTGGCTTGCTGCAGAGCGTGAGCGTGATGGGAATACCCGGTCAATATAATGGATATAATATGGACACATAAGACAATCAATATTCGGTATTTGTTATGGATTTATTGTACAAATTCCCTGAAAAGATGCACGTTCCAGGATGAATTGAAAAGCTCCCGTAAGGGCTGAGATGGCAGAGAACAGCTGATTTGGAAAAGAGCAACAGCTGTTCGCTTTCACGGGGAAAAGCTAAGGAACTTAGGCCTACTAATTAACGTTCAAAAGCTATTAAATCTTCAACAAAATATGCAGATACTGTCAAAATCGGTTCCAGGGAGTATATAGGGATTATTAATGTTGTTTTTGATGGTGTTTTTTTCTGGAACGAGTATTCGAATATTCGCTCGGAAAAACCAACGAGTATTGGAAGCCTGAAAAATGGCATTCGGGCCAGCCCTACAAACGACACACCACAGAGCACGTGTACCCCACCTTCACCGGGAACACAGCCACGAAATATGGCTCTGAAAATGAAGTCGGGTCATCACACTCCTTGAGAGGGCATGCTGTGCACAACAAAGGACTTGTGGTGCATCATGACCACCCCTGGTTGGCAGCCAGTCCAGATAGGATTCTTGACAGAACAAAACTTTTTGAGATCAAGTGCCCCTTCAAGAGTCCGAAGTCTCTTGAAGAATTTCTCACCCGGCCAAACGGTGAAATCAAAATCTTGGATGATAGAAAGTACCTAGTTTTGCCAAATGGAAGGGCTGGATACTACCTTCAGGTAAGCAGGGTTGTTTTAATAGCAAGAAATACTTGCTGCATTAGCCTATTGCACTAGATAAACAATATAATGTGAACTAATATTCATTATTTGTTGCCAATTGAATGTATTTTCAATTATTTTAGACACAAGTGGCTATGATGTGCCTTGGTCTACAGAGCTGCATACTGGTTATCTGGACACAAAAGGAACATTTAGAATTGGAAATTCCTTTTGACAAAGATCACACTGACAAACAAGTAGAGCAACTAGAAAAAAAAAAATCTTTTACATATGCTTCCCAGGTTGACTGATGATTTTGGAGAAAATAAACGACATCTCTGCCCCAAGTACCTCGAATAGTATTGTGATTAACCAACATATCAGTTGGCAATAAGTCTCACTCTGTGAGATGCTAACATAACAAAACAATGGTTCAAATACATTTGACGTATAAATAAAACTTAATATATATATGTATAAATAAATTGTTATTGTGTTACTATTTACATTTGTAGTATCAATAAAAATAAATGGAAATTCAGAGGTTGTTTTAAGTTCAGGTTCTTCAGCCAATTTCTTTTAGCCTCTTCATCATTGGGCAGTCGATGGAAGCTGTACCATTTCGGGCACGATCACTCAGCTTTCTTCTTCGGCTTGTTGTCAAAACACTCAGATTTCAACTAATTATTTAGTATATATATATATATATTTATATATTAGTTTTATATTATTAAAAAAAATATATATTATATTTAAATAAATATATTATATATATATATTTATATATTAGTCCGGTTGTTAGTACACCCTCGAACGGCACACGTTGTGCCCGAACTTTTTAAAGCCATTTTATTCAGTGACAGAGCGGGTGATGTGATTAGCCTGCCAGCTGATCAGATAAATACAGCTAAGGCGTGACACGTAGTTGGTGACCAGAAGTGTGGCCCACAAACCTTTCCCCAGTAACCGCCCCAGGAAACTTCTGGAAATCGGAAAGACGTTGTCAGTCCTGTGTGTTCAATGGTCGCTACGTCACAGCTGTTTCGAAAAGTGTTTTTCCCTCTCCCATTTTACACAAAAACCACCTCAAGCGAGCGGAAAAACCTTTTGCGAATTAGAGGATTTTTATGCGAATTGTGGTGTTTCCATCACCGTTGACTGATTCGATACTTCAAAATTTGCATAAAAGCAGGGGGATGGAAACACAGCTATTGTGGTGCTTCTCACACTTCTACCTTTACACCCAATAACATGCACATAGTGATGCCGAGTACCAAAATCCCCAGTTTTTCCACTCAAAGACATTCCCCCAAAAAAACGCACTCCGCCTTTGACTGCGGTAATTCGCCTCTTCTCATCTCTAAGCATCTGCCCACCCAGAGTCTCGTTCCTTCTCTTCCTGTCTCACTCTTTCCCTAGCCCTCTCTCCGCAGTAAAACGATAGGCTTTCTCTGCTGGCTCCTTGGGATTGACAATGGCTCAGGTCCGATTACCTAGCATCATTAGTGCTGGGTCAGAACACACATGTACACACACGCACAAACAACGCAGGGAGGACGGGAGATCGACCGGACCACCCCAGAGTCGTTGCTAGTGGGGATTACTATGGCATCCCAGAATGCACTTGGCTCCTGGAGGGGAGCGTCTGTTCTGTTTGACCTGCAGTTCCTTTGGCCTATTATGAGGTGTAGGCTATAAGGTCTCCTATTTCATGCCATCAAATTTAACCAAATGAATTAAACATTTTGGGTGGGGGGAGGGTGTTTGTCCACGAGTGAGAAAATCAATCATTGCGTATAAGATTTATCTTGTTCCCCCCCTCCCCAACCAGCTGTCACCCCATGGGACTGCATTCCACAATGCTAAGGAGTAACAAGTTATTCAAAATATGTAAATTGTGCAACAAATCCAGAAGATTTTGGGAAGAAAGAAAAAAAACAACAATCCGAACTCAAACCTCTTCAACCGAGCTTGAAGTCGCGCTGCAGTGGAGAACATTCAGAGATCCCCCCCCCCCCCCCCCCCCCCCCTCAATGGGGTCTTCTGTGCTTTTATGTTGTAATTCATGAGCGGAGGTGGGGGCTACCGAGGGCCCCCCCCCTCCCCCCTCCTCCTGGGTGTTTAGGGTGGGCCGTTTCTGTCCCGACGGCACTCCTCATCGCCACATGTTCCTGCTTCTCCGTACATCACATTCAGATGCTCCGGGTCTCCGGGGGCCCCGGCTGCATGCGGCTACTCTCGTGTCTTAGCGTGGAATGACCAAAGAAGCCCCCCCACCTCCTCCTCCTCTCTCTCTCTGTTCGCTCCTACCTGTATCATTCGTCTCATCTTTCTCTGGCTGCGGCTGCTCGGGGGCCCTAAAACGCGGGGGCCCCTGTGTGGTCCGCAAGTGGCCCTCTTCTCTCCTCTCTCCGAGGGATCCGGTTTCGCCCAGTCTGGGGCGGCTGTTTATTTTCTGTTTATGCAATGGCTGGTTCGGCAATCACTGCTTAATTTCGTGTGTGTGTGTGTGTGTGTGTGTGTGTGTGTGTGTGTGTGTGTGTGTGTGTGTGTGTGTGTGTGTGTGTGTGTGTGTGTGTGTGTGTGTGTGTGTGTGTGTGTGTGTGTGTGTGTGTGTGTGTGTGTGTGTGTGTGTGTGTGTGTGTGTGTGTGTGTTCCCCCCTGTAACCCGGATGACGTCTGTGATTAATTCTGTTTGTGGCAGCGAACCCGTTGTCACTGGTGAGATGGAGAGCCAAAGGAAGGCATGGGGAGGGCGGGGGGGGGGGGGGGGGGGCGATCAAAGGCACTGCAGAGGGAGCGGGGGGGGGGTCGTAAATAGCCCTACGTACAGGAGACCGCTGCTACGGTGTCGTTCCAGATTGCAGGGTTCCATTTTAATGTAAGACAAGCAAACATGAGCTGTTGAAGAGTAATTAATACCATGTTTGTCTGACCAGGGGCCGGTCTCTGCACTCAGTTTTCGTTTTTTCTTTTTCTTTTACCCTTCTTTCAGTTTCTAAACTCAGGTATTGTTTTCCATAACAGTGTTGTCATGGAAACCACGATTACGTTAAGCCATCTGAACGCCACCATTTTTCTGTGAGGGAAAGAAAGGTCTTTGAGTCTGTCTTTTGCTGAACCCATCGCAACACTTTTGTACCACACTGCTTTTTTAATACATCTGTTCCAATAGAGAGGAAAAGGCAGTTTTGAAAGGTTTTTGGGTTTATGGGTAATTCGGTGTAATTGATCTGGATTCCAAGTGACGGGCTCTGAATTTTAGAGCAAAATGTTTATTTGGGAGTAAGCATGGGTTAGGAAACTTGCTCAAGGTTTCTTACAGGTAGACTACGAACATTGACAAACGGCCGATACTGGGTTCCGGGTTCAAATCCCAAAAGCCCTTACCAAGGAGCAACTCTTCATTAGTCGAAAACAATCCCCTCCAGGACCACTAATGGCTTGGGTAGTGCTTAACCCATACGGGGCGATGGGGCGGCAGTAGCTCAAGATGTAGAGTGGGTTGGCTGGTAACCGCAAGGTTGCTAGTTCAAACCCCCGGCTAGCCGAGTGTCAAGGTGTCCCTGAGCAACCCTAACTGCTCCCGACTTGCTGGCTGTCCCCTGGCATGGTTGACTCCGCCGTCGGTGTGGGAATGTGTGCAGTGGATGAATGTGCAATTTTGGGAAGCACTTTGGATGCAAGCGCTGTATAAATGCAGTCCATTTACTACGTACCACTGACCATGGCGTCTCTCTCTGCCTCCCTCCCTCTGTAGGACCCTGTCCTGGCTGAACTGCTGCACAGCTTCAAGAACCACCTGGTGGGCTACCACGAGCACGACTCCCTGCTGGACCACAAGGAGTCGGAGGCCCTCAGCGAGGAGGACCGCAAGGCCGCCTGGACCGAGTACGAGGCTGAGAAGAAGGTGAGCACGGAGCTAGGGGGTGGTTGGGCACTGCCCTAGAATCCTCACTGGCCCCATGATACGATATTACCACTTTTATGGGCCGATACCATGTTGTTGTTTT
This sequence comes from Gadus macrocephalus, assembly GCF_031168955.1. Lineage (NCBI taxonomy): Eukaryota > Metazoa > Chordata > Actinopteri > Gadiformes > Gadidae > Gadus > Gadus macrocephalus. Next base: position 16,905,473 of record NC_082391.1, on the reverse strand, counting down.
TTAGTTTTGGGAATCTGTAGGAATGACTAATACGATATCACTTACTTATTTATTTGTGTGATTTTATCTTTTGCGATTAACGGTCCTTCAGTGGGACCCGTTTTTTTTTTCAGATGAAAGCAGACGAGCAGAATATGGTTAATGCGATATCCACTATAGACCAATACGCTGTTGTAGCACCATTGATGTCATTGATTTCAACTAAGATTGCAATGATGTTTCTGGCCCTCTTCATGTTTCCTTCTTACTCTCTATTGGCCGTTGATTTTTTATCAGCACTCCGACGCAAGTCTGTACAAACATAATTGCACACATTTGTCTTTATGTTGACACCTTAGCCTCTACCATGTGTTGATGTTGTTCCCCTGTCTAATCGATGCCCTTTGACGCAATAATCTGAAATCAAGCGGAGGCGAGATATGAACGGCTAAAGCAAAGCGGGCTTTAGGTTTAGTTGTTTTTTTATTCGGCAACCGTCAAAAACCCGAATTATACGCAGTGTTCCGAAAAATATTTGTAATTTTTTTGGTTGTGTACGCATTTGCGTTTCAGTAGGACAATTTTCCATTGTCATCACTAGGCCCCCTTGTCCTACATACACCCTTATCCTGGGTTGTGATGCTGGCACATCAATGACGGCAGCTTTAATATCAGAGGACCCATAGGAAATGGGAGACGCTTCTCCCTCGCCGCTTCTGTCTGTGTACCCGTCGTGCTGTCATTTGCTGCATCTCTTCCCTGGTTCTCTGTTCCTCGCCCTCCTTCCCGCCTCTTGCAGCCCGGCCCTGATAACCTGTCTTGTAGAACGAGTCGACGGTTAATTAGTCCAGTTTATTTGGAGAGAGAGAGTTAGAGAGAGGGACGGAGATGGAGGAGACAAGGAGTTGGAGGAGAGTGGCTGTGAGGGGAGCCCCCAGCCTCCACCCCCACCCTCCTCCTTCTGTAATCCTAGAGCCTAATTCACCCTAATGATTATTTTCCTGCTCGCTCTCTCTTGAGTCACAAGCAAACGTTTTCTCTCCTTTTCTTGCGTCTCTCCCTGACCCCCAGCTGTTTCTCAGCTGTAGTGTGAGCAGAGGCTGTCGTATCACAGGCAAAACAAGAGTCACGAGGTTGGAATAGAGAAGGTGGGAGGTGTAGGCGCTGTACTGAATAACAGAGGTCAAGTAGGGACGTGAAACGACAGATTAGAGCCCCGATATATCGGTCATCCACCGATATTGACCTATCTCCGTTTGTATCGGTATATTTGATATTTACATTTTTCTTCACAAATTATGTTGATTTATAAACTAAATTGTCTTTTTTTTTAAATCCTCTTCACTGGTGAATTAACATCTCAGGATATCACAATATGCATATCGAATAATGACCGATCTATAGTTTGAATATCGCGATGCATCAATATAATTGTTCACTACCTTCATCGGTATCTGCATCGGCCCCTAAAATCCAGCGTCGATCGGGCTCTACATCGGAGGTAAGCGGCTGGGACCTTTGTGCCTACCGCTTTAACTCACGGTGGTCACTGTCACGATTTACTACTCTTCCATCTTCAAAAGTCGGTTAGAGATTGTGAGCTTAACCTCCACCCTACCATCAGCAAATGGGCAACATGGCTATCAAAATTAATTAGCCACGTTCATTTTCTGACCCCAGAGTACACTATTTTAAACAAGATGGAGACCTCTACAACCCCTTGAAACGGGAACAGGTCTGCACGTCCTTTATTGTAAAAGTGATGCAAGGACTATCTGATGATGACTATCTGATCACATCAGAGTAGGTGGGGCGTACCATGTCCCTCCAGTAAGCAGCAGAAATGTTCTGACGTGGCGTTCTGTTTACCCTCACACACCTGCCCTTAGACCCAGCCCCAAATATCCCATGACCCCTTTCGACACACTCAGACACACTCACACGCACACAGACAGACCGGATGGCCAGATTACAGGGCAGGAGCCTCGTCAGAGCCCAGAGGCTATATTATACACTGGCCCCCTGCTGGCCT
>NC_082391.1:16897526-16903362 GCF_031168955.1 Gadus macrocephalus | reverse complement strand
GAGAGAGAGAGAGAGAGAGAGACGTGAAAAAATAAGACATAAAAAGCAGCAATGAAAGTGTCAAAGGGGAGTTTCTGACGCACAGTCGGCGCAGGGTTTGCGGGCGCGGGCGAATGGCTCCCGGGGGTTCTGTATTTCTGAGGCTGGACGGCAGTCTGGAGGAGGGAGACTGCGGAAGGAACCTCCAACGCCACGGGCTGCTGGGGCCGCCTGGGACCGGGGGTCAAACGGCAGACCCCATACTCAAAGACCCGCTCGCTCCCTCTCTCGCGCTCTCTCTCTCGCCAACTCTCTCTCTCTCTCTCCTTTTCTCTCTCTCTCGCCATCTCTCTCGCTCGCTCACTCTCCTCTCGCTCTCTCTCTCTCTCTTGCCATCTCTCTCCGAAGCACCGCACTAACACACACGCACACCACACACACACACTTCGAAACACACACACTTCCACATATCTCACGCACTGCACACTGAGACACGCACACCGTCACGAACTAGCGTGTCGTTCAGACAAAAAGGGAGACCCCACAGAAAGTTAACTTATTAAACAACACTAATAACTATTAAGAAATAAAGATAACAAATGTGCATCAGTATTATCAGTAGTGTCTGCAGTGTATGGGTGCGTGTGAGTAGTGTAGTGTATCAAATCAATCCAAAGAAACAAAAGCCCTGCTGTCTGGGTATGATCAGAGCGAGTGCGATGGCCTAGGCAGCCATCTTAGACAAGTGAGGAGGAGCCTGATTGGAACGGAGATCAGGTGTGTTGGAGCTCCTGCTGCAGACACGCCTCCCCAAATCCCCTGCACAACTAACTAGAGCGAGGTCATCACACACACGCACGCACGCACGCACACACACGCACACACACACACACACACTTATCCACACATTAATGTTACATCTCTCTCTCTTACACTCCCTCTTACATAGAGTAGCCTAAATGAATATAAATAAATGACACATTTAACATGTCTAATGAACCAAGGCCATAGAAACCCACAAATCAAAGCAGAAGACTGGTCCTAAGCATTTCCTCCCCCGCCTGATCTACTGACTGAAACAGTCCCACGGACAAAAATTAACTCACAGTTCATTTTCCTGTCAAGGGCTGGGGCTCTGGCTGTGTGTTTAGTGTTTAACATTATAATTGCAAGGGCGGTTTGATGTTAATCTAATGAAGACAAATGAGTGTGTAAAGGAGAGACATAAGTTTGTCTCCCTTTTCATCGGGAAGGAAGGAACCATGAGGAGGGGGGGGGGGGGGGGGGGGGGATAAGCGTCCTTAAGTCATCGTGTCACATTAAGAGGTGCCAAAAACCCATTGCAATGAGCATTATGTGTCTTTTCCATGGATTAATTTCCCCGCTCCCTGACAGTTCAGTGCTTTCTTGGTGGGGCTGCGAAGGTCCGTATCTCCTCCAGCTGTCCCAACTGTCTTCGTCTGATTACACCGACCAGCCAACTGCCTTGACTTTCCATTGTGCGCCGTTCGGCTTTTACTGGTCAATGTTGGATACACGGCGGTGCAGGCCAAGAGCTGTAAAACCAGCACAAGCATGCTTCATTGAGGTACGGAGGGGGTAGCTCAGAGAGACGCTCATTGTCTCGCGGTGTCCCTGATCCAGCCCTGGACTTGTGATACAAGTGCCTTTTCCCCTTGTTCTTTTTTGCCTGCGCTTTTGACAGAAGGCAAGCTGCTGGTATTTAGTGGTTTATGAGGCTCCATTAAGGCAGCGAAGGTTATAGAACTGCGGAAGACCATTGGCCTAGTCGCTGTCTGTGACGCCCGTGTGAAGCTGTTTATTGTTAAACATATTAATTGACTTAAGTGTTCCTCGAGGTGCTGTTAAGTCCAAAGCGAATGGCCCGAGCTGTGAGTTAACCACATAAGGTGCGTAATTACAAACCACCACAAAGACACGTTAAGCTAGTTTCCTGTTGTTTCTAACAGTTTGTTTTTACACCCACAGTCTCTGTGAGTGTTCATTCTGAAATGAGTGCATGCAAGTGTTTGTGTATCGATCATTTTTGGTGTGTGTGTATGTATGCGTGTGTTTGTTTATGTTTGAATGTATTTGTGTATGCATCTGCGTTTGTGCATGTGTTTTTGATTGTCTGTGTGTGTCTGCATCTGCGTGTGTGTGTGTGTGTGTGTGTGTCTGTGTGTCTGTGTCTGCGTCTGCGTGTGGGTGCGTGTGTCTGCGTCTGCGTGTTTGTGTGTGTGTGTGTGCCTCTCTGTGTATGTGTGTGTGTCCTGATCTGTGTCTATGTGTGTGTGTGCATGTGTGTGTGTGTGTGTGTGTGTGTGTGTGTGTGTGTGTGTGTGTGTGTGTCTGCCTCTGCGGGTATTTGTGTCAGAGTCCTCATCTGTGTCTGTGTGTGGGTCTGCATCCGTGTGTGTGTGTGTCTGCCTCTGCGTGTATGTGTACGTGTGTCCTCATCTGTCTCTGTGTGTGTGTCTGCATCTGTGTCTGTGTTTGTGTGTTTCTGCATCTATGTCTGCGTGTATGTGTGTGCGTGTTCTGATCTGTAACTGGGTGTGTGTCTGCATCTATGTGTATGTGTGTGTGTGTGTGTGTGTGTGTGTGTGTGTGTGTGTGTTTGTGTGTGTGTGTGTGTGTGTGCTCATCTGTGACTGGGTGTGTGTCTGCATCTATGTGAGTGTGTGTGTGTGTGTGTGTGTGTGTGTGTGTGTGTGTGTGTGGTGTGTGTGTGTGTGTGTGTGTGTGCGTGCGTGCGTGCGTGTGTGTGTGTGTGTCTCCGAGGTTGCGTACCGTCTGGGGCCAGAGGAGGAGCCGCGGGCCTGGGGCGGGGGTCCGCGGCGCGGCGTGTGCAGGTGGGTGCGTGGTTGTTTTTAGTCACGGTGGGCTGCCTGGAGCCGCCGCTGGACTGGAGGCTGCGGAGGTGGGGGCGGGCTGCATGAATCATCACCTCGTATGAGAACAGAGCACATCTGTGACAGGGAGACATGACCTTATCTCGACGCCGTAATAAAGACGTCATGGGCTTCACTGTTGCAATATAACAGGGTCCCTGATGCCTCGCTTCGCAGGGTCAGCCCGTGCTATCACTCTCTTACTTATTTTCTCCTCAAGTCCGCCCGATGAGGAGCGGCCTGTGATACCCTGTGAAATACAAGCACCGCCAGCCCTGGTTGTCTCTCAGTTTGGCTATTTTAGAGAGAGGGATTGTATAGTTGACGACATAATGGAGGTATAATGGTCGGTGCATGGGCCTTAAGGATAGACAGAGAGACAGATAGATAGATAGATAGATAGATAGATAGATAGATAGATAGATAGATAGATAGATAGATAGATAGATAGATAGATAGATAGATAGATAGATAGATAGATAGATAGATAGATAGATAGATAGATAGATAGATAGATAGATAGATAGATAGATAGATAGATAGATAGATAGATAGATAGATAGATAGATAGATAGATAGATGGATGGATGGATGGATGGATGGATGGATGGATGGATGGATGGATGGATGGATGGATGGATGGATGGATGGATGGATGGATGGATGGATGGATGGATGGATGGATGGATGGATGGATGGATGGATGGATGGATGGATGGATGGATGGATGGATAGATGGACAGAGAGACAGAGAGACAGAGACAGAGAGACAGAGAGACAGAGAGACAGAGATTGAGAGACAGAGAGATTGAGAGAGACAGAGAGAGACAGAGATTGAGAGAGACAGAGATTGAGAGAGACAGAGAGACAGATAGATAGAGAGACTGATAGATAGAGAGACAGATACATAGAGATATTAATTGGCCGATTCATACACATGGTCATCTGAGGGACAGTGCAGGGTCAACCTAATCCCTAATCCCTGACCACGCTTTACACCTCACACACATCTGTATTCTGCTTTCTATTTGCTAATGGAAAGCAGACTTGTCTTTTTTCCCGATGTGATGACATTGAAGCAGTATCACACAAATGTCTTCAAGTGCAAAAGCTATTTTGAAAGAGCAGTTTGGGTCAAAAACAATATAATTTGCAGCCATGGTAACTGAGGCCTTTCGTCATGTTTTCCAATCGTCTCGATCTTGCGTTTTTGTTTTTATCTCGTCTTCGGTTACATCTGCCATTGTTGCCTAATCGACATCACCTTACAACATTTGACAAATCCACTGGTTGCCAGAAACCTTAAATGCAGAGCAATCATGGCAGCCCGCAGCTGTTCCCTGTAAATACAGCTTGTTAATGGAAGGAAACGTTAGGTCTTTGTCTTGATCTAGGTCTCAGAAAAGCAGAAGAAATGCATTAAACATTACGGCCACCATTGTTATTTTACAGGCTGTGTTAGCATGACACACAACGGTAAGTGAGGCATTCAGAGCAGGCAGTGGAGGCACGAACCCAGAATAGACTTTCAAGTGCAAAACAAACTCTGTAATAGCTTTTCTCACAGGCCAGGCAGTTAAAGCTGGTGTAGGCAATTCGGAGAGACCAGCCAGAGTAAGCTTGATTTTAGTATCCTACTGAAAAAATCCCACCCCTCCCTTCAGGCCTCACGCAGCCACTACCCCAAACATATGACTAGCTCGCTAGCTTTATCAATATGTCTGCCGAGCCCGGTTGAGGACTCCGGCCATGAACAACAAGCACGTAGCCAGGTATGTAGGTAGAAGGTTAGGCCATCAAACCATTTCATTCGGGTCGAATAAAATGATTGAATGGGCTTATCTCAGCTCTGCGTCAGCCACTGATACCAGATTGTAATCTTTTTCGTCCAAGCATTTGGTTTAAAGATTGCTGTCGCGATGTAGAGAATTAAAAACACTGGATTTTTTTTTTTGTTGAAAAAAATGAATCGCCTTCCCCAGCTTTAAAGAGTAAAAAAAAAACTTTAAGAAGCAGACGGAGTTCGGCCTATCACATCGAGCGATCAAGAGTGTCCAGAGGCTCTGCATCACAAGAGGAGTGTGTGAGGTGTGTGTGTGTGTGTGTGGGGGGGGGGCATGTGTGTCACCGAAAAGCCCTCGGATCGTGATGACAATTCAAAACAGGTTGTTTCCTGGGCAACCTGTGTTTGTCATTGTCTCCTTTTAAACTGATGGAAACCATCAGCCCTGACTTTGTGGCCATGTTCATTCTCATAGCTCACAGATTGTTGTATAGGGTCATGTTGGTCCCCCTCCAGCATACAAAACATAGGTTTCAATCAGGAGCTTAAAATGCCGGTAATAAATAAGTATATTCCCACAATATTGACAAGTGGTTATCGTCTCCATTGCACATGTTTTTCTCTTATCTGTCTTTGGGTTTTGGGACAGTGCCTGAAACCATACAACCAATGCGTGTGTGTGTGTGTGTGTGTGTGTGTGTGTGTGTGTGTGTGTGTGTGTGTGTGTATGTGTGTGTGTGTGTGTGTGTGTGTGTGTGTGTGTGTGTGTGTGTGTGAGAGAGAGAGAAGGAAACAGAGACCATACGTAGCAGGGTGTGTGTGCGTGTCTGTCTGTGCGTGTGTGTGTCTGTCTGTGCGTGTGTGTGTGAGAGAGAAGGAAACAGAGACCATACATAGGAGTGTGTGTGTGTGCATCTGTGTGTGCGGTCCTCATAATGTACTTCTTCAGCCTCCCCCCCCCCCCCCCCCCCCGCAAAGAGTGAAATACTCCCCAGCAAGCAGTGAGGACGTAGTCTCTGAGAGTCGACTGCCGGCCCCTGCTAGCCCACTACAGCTCCTCCACCCCTCAGGATAAATGTGCAAAACAGCTGCTGAGGGGGCCTCATGCCTGTTCTTTAATAGAGTGTCCCCTTAGAAATGTTTTCCCACTCTCTCGCTCTGGTTTTATCAGACGCAGAGA
>NC_082391.1:16855026-16892526 GCF_031168955.1 Gadus macrocephalus | reverse complement strand
TGCATTGTAAACAGAAACGATCACTATGTAAACTGGAGATAAGGGATTTAGCAGAATATCCCTGAACCAACAGTGGTTCAACCTTTTCATCTAGTTTGGTTTATGCCTAATCTCTTCTTTTACTTTCTTTGCTTCAAAACACCTTCATTCAAATCGAAAAAAAACACAATGAAGGCTACTGTGTGTCTACATGGGTTTCATTTTCTTGGGCATTAGTTATGCATTATAACAACTAATTGGATGAGTGCTGTTATGCAGCACTCTGATCTTTAAATACACTATCCATTATGGCATAGATTAGATGCAGGGTATGGGTTACAACTTGTGTGGGTGCGAGTGCAAGCACATGCGTGCGCGTGCAAGCACATGCGTGCGCGTGCGCGTACGTGGACACTATACATCTACTGTTGTGTCAGCGAATAAAGGCTCTTTCTTCAAATCTACTTTAATTTGATCTTGGTGTCTGTGTACCTGTGTGCTAATCTAGCCTGTCTGCCCTGTATCCCGGTCTCCGCATCAAAGGCGCTCCTCAGACTGAGAGACCAATCAAAACGGATGGGGAGGGAAGCGGGGGAGGGGCCGGGGATGTGTTGCGGGGCAGACAAGGTCAAACCGCGTGTGCTTTGACTACAAACTAGCCTCCTGCCGACCAGCCGGCCATGCGCCTGTCAAATTCCTCAGAGAGACAAGAGCAAGAAGAGGGAGAAAAACAAAACAAGAATCGCATGACCTCATTTGTTTGGCTGACCCGTCCTAGCATGATCTGTTGCTTCTTTGGAGCTCGATGGGTAGACATGACATGAATCAGGGTCAGGGGTTGGAGGCTGTACTGGGGCCACCTGAGAATGTATGCATGCCTTCAATGTAAGTGGCTTTGGACAAAAGTGTCCAAAGTGGTTTATAGATATATAATGTATCAAATTTGGTTAGGATTTATAAATGTAAGCAACATCTTTGGATGCTGTTTCTGAGACTTGGTTGGCCTAGTCGGGTAAACCCCCTTCTCACTTTTGTATAAATTCACATACAACCCCCCCCCCCCCTCTTCCCTTTTCCTTCAGAACTACAACATCTACCTGGATCCATGCTCCTATTTTGCTCCCAGCACAGCCACTCATCTTCTTAATCTCGCTTCAGCTGAAAAAGCGGTTTCCCGTCCATTGCCTAGCCTGTCCTCCTCTTCCTCCATCTTCTCCTCCTCCTTCTCCTCCTCAAACACGCTCCATCTCCAAGGATTCCAACTCTCTGTCCCCTCACAGGCGTTCCGGTTATTCCACTCCTGCTGTTCCCCCTCTCCTGACTCCGGCGCATTGCGATGGAGCGTGGAAAGAGATTCCCCTAAGTGACTGTGCTGAAATTCCACTGCCATGTGAGTGTGTCGCAATGATAACTCCAGGCCATTTCCATAATGACAACCGGAGGGGGGGAGAGAGGGAGAGACACCCAGACACCCACTTTGTTTTAACAGGGCTGAAGAGATCTATGCCATGACGCCATTTGGCCTTTTAAAAGTAAATAATTGACGCTTGTTTGAGGAATCGGTCTGAATATTTATGAACGTTTCATTTTGGAAGACTTTCACCTTTTTGTTAAAATGACAAAAGGATGGAATCGGGGGGAAACTCACAAAATGGTGATGGCCGCGGGCTGGTGCTTGGCATATCTGGCACTTGGCTTATCTGGCAAAGCTTTTTGCTTGTGGTTGCGGTGGTAGAGGACATGGACCTGCCCAGTTGGGTTCATCACAGTGTCATTACCCAGGTACCATGCCATCAGAAGACAGCTACTTTTCCGAAAAACGCATTATACTGCTATGTGGGGCAGACTGCCACCTGCCTTTCGCATTTAACAGCTTTGAAAGGCAACCAGGCCATTAGTTGCAGTATCCAATACGTCTACAAATGTTATTTATGCTAAGATATTTCAGCATCATTTATTCCACAGACGGTTATGTCCAGGTCATTGAACGAATGATGTCTGTGTGCGTGTGTGTGTGTGTGTCCGTGTGTGTGTGTGTGTGTGTGGTGCACTTGTCTAGGGCTAGCAGACATTGGCCGTAGAAGAAGACTGATTGAATCCCAGGTGAGGTCCAGAGCGGCCCGTCACCCAAGCCTGCGTTGGTAACGTCAGCATGCACGGGATCATCAGAACCAAATGAGGCCTTCAGCGCTCTAGTCTCGCTCTATTCCCCGCTGCCCCATCAGTGAGTAATACGCTCCAACGCTGCCTTTCTCTTTTTTAGAGTGCAGTACAGCTGAACTGTACAAAGACATGTGTTTACATTTTGTTTGCCAGTTGTCTTTGTGCTGCCCATTCTGTGATTAGCCACCTTGCTGTGCTTGAAGCTCAGACAGCCGAGGAGATAAGTGAGGAGGTGAAGGAAAATGTATTTGTTTTTCCGTTAGCAATCTGGCTCCATCCTGTGCAGCTGATCATCCAGAGGTTGGGGTCATCTCTTAGGACACAGAGTTGTTTGCACTTTGTGTGTGTTGGTGCGCGTGTATGTGTGTATGTCTGTGTGTGTTTCAGAGTTTGAGGGGGTCGGGATATGCATGTGATCAAATGCCTCCATGTGGTTTATGTGTGTGTGTGTGTGTGTGTGTGTGTGTGTGTGTGTGTGTGTGTGTGTGTGTGTGTGTGTGTGTGTGTGTGTGTGTGTGTGTGTGTGTATGTGTGGTGTGTGCGTTCGTGCGTGCGTGATTGTCCTTGTCTTTTGTGTGTCTCTTTTTTTGTGATTGTGTGTTTGCATGGAAAGACCACACAAACACAGATTGCACCCACAGGAGAAACTGAAAGCTGGACACAATGAGGAGCAAACAGCATCTGCAACTGAAGTGATGATGACTTTCCAGCTGCTGCATGTGTCCAAAAAACTGGTGCATCTCCCCCCAAAAAGACAATATAACAGTGAAATATTCCTTGTCACTCGGTGGACAATACATAATGATCCTAACCAATAAATATTCAACCAACCACAAACATAATTTTGCGTATTTTCACGTTTCATTTTGAAAATACACAAACTCTTCATCTCTACAACTACCAAATTATTGTTTTGTAAAAATGTGAGTTTGGACCAGTACACCGATTTAACAAATGCAATGACATTTACCTACATCTGGATTAGGTCAAAGAGCACTAAATGTAGGACTACATATTTCACAGAACTAGCCAGAACTGGCATTAACAATTATTTACTGGAATTTACTATTAATCATATAAGACATTCCAATCCATGTTTAATTCCATACTGAGGTCACATGAATGGTATGCTTCCTTTCTGTCCGACCTGCTAATCAACATACACGACTTTTACAGCAACTTGCTAGAACTGACATCCCGTTTGAAAAAAGGGAAACAAATCCAACATGGGACATGATGTCTGTGTTTGTAATTGCAACTAATTACAATTCAGTGCAGTTTCTCAAGGTAGCAATGATCCAAAATACCAGTAGGCACACGTCACCCATGACACGCACACACGGCCAAATGAAATGCTTTCATTATGCTGTGTATTGCCCTCCTTGTGGCGTCGCCATTGACATTTCCATGATTATTGAAGACACACAGGGCTCCACCCTGCTGCAGATTTATTTTCACACATGCTGGGTGAGGTGTCTGCAATTCCTCCCCGCCCTGTCATTGTTTGTTCTGCTGTTAAGTGTGAATGTGAGCAGGGGTAGAAACGTAGTCCTGATGTTATGAGGGCCTTTCTCTTTCTCTCTCTCTCTATTGCTCTCTCTCTCTCTCTCTCTCTCTCTCTCTCTCTCTCTCTCTCTCTCTCTCTCTCTCTCTCTCTCTCTCTCTCTCTAGCCCTCTCTTTCTCACTCTATCCCCTCTTTCTCTCTCTCTCTCCCTCTCTTTCGCTCTCTCTCTCCCACATCACCGACTCAACGGCTTTCAAGAATTCTCCGGCCTTCTGTTGAACGGAGGAAGTTTGACACGCGGCCAGAGCTTGGTCCAACGCAATTGCCATCAGTGGAGAATGCTTGGATATAGAACATATAGAGTCGGAATGCAGAAGTGGTTCATGCATATCCATGAAAGGTGTCTTTCTTGAGCATTAGGAAAGTGAAGTTTGCATTGCTATCAATGTTTTCATTGAAGGAGCATTCAATCGCGCACTCTAGTTATGAATTTCCTTTTCCAAGTTAATAGGTTAATAGGTCAACACTTTTTCTGTATTTTATCAAAGGTAATATGTCGTTTCTACCAGGCTTTATAAAGACATAGCCTTGTTCTTGTACTGGTTCATCTCTGTAATTACTTCTCTATAAATTAAATTAAATCTTAAAGTCTGCATGTTTACCCTTTACATTACATCTATAAGTATTTGACATGCAGTGACAAAAATATGCATATGACATATTTTCTATATGCGCCTCATTGTCACATCAAACAGGTGCAACCATTGCATTGTATTGCATTACATAATTCATTGCATAATTCATAGCGTTATGTACAGATGCTAAAACATGACAGGAATGAACTGGGTATCTTATCAAACTATGCACTCCATATCACAGTAGTAGAATACAAAGCCTAAGGAACGGGAAATATTTTCATTCTATTTTTTCAGATGCGTTTTAACGGGAATGTTATCAGCATATCATCTGAGACACAACACCGTTTCTGTAGTCCAAGGAAACTCAAAGAGCCAGCATCTCTTCTGTGCATTACATGAGGCAGTCATCCAAAAGGCAGACTAGAGGAATTGTTGCGTTGGTCTATATTGTGCCTCATACACCATTACCAAGGGTGTATGCGTTCAAATTATTCATCTTGTCTTTTTGCATTTTTCGTGGTACATTCTCCCCACATGGGCATTGCTGAAGACCCTGCACTACTATCCGCACGATGCATCACACAAACAAACAAACATGAACACGCACGCGCACACATGCGCAAACCCACCCACACACACACACACACACACACACACACACACACACACACACACACACACACACACACGCACACACATGCATGCACACACACACGCACACAAACACTCACATACACGCACGCACTCGTGAGAGAGGTCTGCCTCGACCTGCTGATGTGAGGTGTTTCTGTTGAACAGTTTTATTTTTTCGCAGTGTAAATGTTTTGATTCAAAGGCTGTTACTATTTGGCTGGTCACGGTGGCTTTGTAGTGGAAGGGTTTCTCGCTGCCGCGTTGATGGACGGGTGGCCGCTCCCTGCCTCCAGTGATCGGTGGAGTGAGAGAGGAGCCGTCAACACCCCACTGCAGTCACCATAGCCTGGTTAGAGAGAGGGAGAGAGAGAGAGAGAGAGAGAGAGAGAGAGAGAGAGAGAGAGAGAGACAGAGAGAGAGAGAGAGAGAGAGAGAGAGAGAGAGAGGGAGAGAGAGAGAGAGAGAGAGAGAGAGAGAGGGGAAGGGAAGGAAGGAAGGAAGAGATGGACCGTGGGACAGAGACAGAGAGGAAGGAACAGAGAGAGAGAGAGAGAGAGAGAGAGGTTGATGGAGAGAGAGACAGACAGAGAGAGAGAGAGAGAGATGGACAGACAGAGAGAGAGAGACAGAGAGACAGAGAGGGGAAGGGAAGGAAGGAAGAAAGAGGGACCGTGGGACAGAGAGGAAGGAACAGAGGGAGAGGTAGAGAGAGGTAGATGGAGAGAGAGAGAGAGAGAGAGAGAGAGAGAGAGAGAGAGAGAGAGAGAGAGAGAGAGAGAGAGGAAGGGTGGGAGTGAGGGGAGTTGAAGAACAACAGTGGAGCAACAAATCGCTGCCGTGAGTCGTAAGAATGATGAAAGGTCCGCGGTGGTGGGCGCTACCTACCTCACACCCCTGTCCCATAAGGCCAGAGCGGGGTGGGGGTTTTTTGTATTACGTAAAAGGGGAAGGGTTTGTGTGGGGGTGGGGGAGAGAGCAGGTGGTTCCATGGCGGGCCCCTCGGCCTCCGGCCTCCACATCAAACCTGTGATCAACAGTCCTGGCGGCTGGCTGGGGTCTCGGTAAAACGGTCCAGTAACTCAGGGGGTCCCCAGGCGCCACGATGAAAAGTTTCACAGCGTTCAGCAATGGGGAGGTTAGTGCGCCCGTCGCTGCGCAGTGTAGGCCGAGCGCGGCGACGTCAGAGGATGACGGAACGCCATCAATTGTAGGCGGAAAAGGAGAACAGGGGGGGAGAAAAAAAAAAGAAGGAAGCATCTCTATGGAGGAAAGAGGAATTTGTAGGCTACGTTAATGCGGGGACTTGCACGTGGATAAACAAAGAAGGGGATGCTTATCATCTCTTCCATTCCTGGTGACATCAACAATGTGGGTCTTTCAGGAATAGGGCCCATCCCCAGTTCTTTTCCCGTAGAACACTCTCTCTATGTCTCATAAATGTTTCAATGATGACCATCTGAGAAGCTCCACAAAGCTGAGCCATGGTCATGGAGGTCTACTCCTTCCATGATGTAGACATTAAACTTTGCTGAGGGGAAAGGCCCCCCTAACATTGAGAATGGCTTTAGGTTAAACCATTAAAGCACGGTTTTTACGACCGCAGCATGAAATCCAGTGAAAACCATGTGTATGACTATCATCTGAACTTGATCCCCTTGATGCAAGCAGATGCACAGGTGTTCTTCCTGAAAGTTTAAGGTGTATTTTTGTATGTCTGTCATCAGGTGGCGGTGGTTTCAGGGAGGCCTGTATGCTTTGAAGGAGTGGTGTAACAGTGCCTCCTCTTGGTGCTTAAAGGAAATGTCTATGGCTACAGAGCATGATCTGTACCTGCTAAATAGCATATTAGTGAAATGGACAACGGTGAAACTAATTTTCCAAAATATATACAGGCTATGTGGTGGCGAAAATAAATATATTATTTATTCAAACTAGAAGTACAGATACAGACTGGTAAAAGAAGAAATACTGTTCCAACTTATTTACTTAAATAAAAGTGGAAAACTACAAGCTCTGAAATGTACTGACATAATAAAAGCAAAAAGAAGCCCTGTGACATTTCTACCTGCAGATTCTCTACAAGAACCATGGACATAGACGTCTGTTACGCATGATATGCACTGATGGATACAACGAGAGATCGTCTTTTCTAGGTGTTATTGTCGCTTCCATTTAGAGTCAAATCGGTTTTGATGTTGGAAAGGTGCGCAATGATGCAAAAATAAAAAAGTAATTGGCAATTCGCCTCAAATGCAATAAAATAAACACAAAGTCATGTGTGTTCAAATGTAGGGAGTAAAGTTAAAAGTTGCCAGAAAAATAAATACCTAAGTAAAGAAGAGATACCTGATAACTGTACTTAAGTTCAGTATTTCCCACCATCTGTATCTCTTATTTGTGCAGTTCTACCTGGAAATCCTGTTAATCGCTCCCAGACAGCCTTATGCGATAGATTGTATTTCCCAGGAATGGTAGTCGAGTGCGGATGACGCTAGAGGTTTAGATGTACTATGGCTCTCTCCAGAGGTTTGAGATTCTGTCAAAGGGTTTTCTCCTGGATACCAGTACTTATAATAACCTCCGTGGTGCTGTGGTCGTATTATGCATATGTGTTTGAACTATGCTTGTGTAAGTATGCCGTTTTCATTGTATGTGTTAATGCTGAATACCTGTGTTGACTAAATAACGCCGAAGATCCGCAGAAGCTAGCAGCTCCCAAAGCGGAAGTATTGTATGCGGTGTTCATTCTGGGAAATAACTCCCCTTAATCGGCTTTAAAATAAATAAATATATATTTTAGAATGATATGTCATTATTTGATATCGCCTTTGATACAAGACAAAGGGTCTATTGTTGATGCAGTCGACCTAGGTTAGCCCCCTCATCAGTGGTGCACTGTCTCAAGTTTTTCTCTCGTCGCATTACTTATTGTATGCCTGAATCTATTATCTTTTACAGTTACAATCACCAACACGTTTGAAAAGGGTGAGTTCTGCATTGGTGAACATAGTCCCCCACAATGCCATTTTATTTAAAAGCACAACAGTTATGTTCAACCTAAATTATATTGCGTTGTGTTGTGCTTGCAGTGGCCTACCTTCTGGTGTTCCATGTTTGTTTTGTTATGTTTTCCTGGACATACTGGAAGTCAATCTTTACTCCACCTGCATCACCATGCAAAAAGGTAGCTCTGATGTTCTCCCTCGGATAATTGTATTCTCCAATAGTGTTGATAGACTTACTTGCAAGCCATATTGTATGTCATTCATAAGGGACTAATTGAGGTTGGTTTACCATGTGTTTATGGTTGTTCCCCCAGTTCCAACTGTCTTACTCTGACAAAGAAAGATATGAATTGGAAGAGCGGCCAGATGCTCAGAAACAAATACTGGCTGAGATCGCAAAGAAATTACCTATTTTCAGCCGGGCACAATCTGGAGGTAAATTACTGATTTTCTTTAAGGTTAAGTCATGCAACATAATTATAAAGATTCAACGATGGCACAATAAATGTATTGTGCAGTATGTGAGTCTTTAATTTGTCTGAGTAGTAGTTTACTATGAAAAGGCAGGGGACCTCCATGTGAAATGCAGATCTATTATTGGGTGTCATGGTTTAGAACTTTAGATCTACAACTACAAGCCCCTTCTTGTACACCTGGTCATACCACTGCATGAACACAGCCACACTATGTTGAAAACTCAGAAGCAAGGCAATTAGGTGTTTGTGTGTGTGTGTGCGTGTGTGCATGTTTGGTTGTGTGCTCTCCCCTCTTGAGGGTAATCAGCCAATGTTGTTCTTTCATTAGTACTGATGGCTTCTACAAAGTTATAGGGCTGCAGGAAGTGTGTGAAGGGTAAGCTCAGCTCAAATGTCCCCTCTTTCAACTGGCCATCTTCTTGTCTCTAGCTATCAGGTTCTGTGACCGATGCCAGGTGCTGAAGCCTGACCGCTGCCACCACTGCTCTGTTTGTGAAACGTAAGTCTGCTTTTCCCCCTCCAATTCATTTGTCTCGAGATATTGCCTCGGGCAAGCTGATATTTACTGGCTAGGGACTGCTGCTATAATTAGAAGGTTAGTTATCGCGGTGCTGGAAAGAAAAGGCCAATAAGGTTTAATGAAGGCAGTGATGTTGAAAGTCAGATGAAAAACAATCACTTGGTGGATAATCATAGGGATTTTTTAATATATAAATACATATATATTAAGTCACTTTAGTGACTATGATACATACAAATATTTTCATTCTATTTTTTCAGATGCGTTTTAAAAATGGACCACCACTGTCCTTGGTGAGTGGCAACAATCATTCGCTTTAACTTTTAATACCATTTTTCTAAATCTTTTTGATAAAAATAAAAAAAAAGGTTTTATGATAGCATCTTCTTTCCTTAAAGGGTCAACAACTGTGTTGGTTTTTCCAACTACAAGTTCTTCCTACTCTTCCTCTCCTACTCCATGGTGTACTGTGTGTTCATAGCCGCTACAGTCTTTCAGTATTTCCTGAAGTTCTGGGGGGTGAGTGTCTTCTATTTTCTACTTTTGTAGGGATTAGAAGCCTTGCCAATCAATGATGCAGCAGGGTTGAACTGAATGTTAATGCATTTCTCTCACTCTTATCCACAGGGGGATCTTAATGATGGGCCTGCAAAGTTCCATGTGCTCTTCCTCATGTTTGTAGCGCTCATGTTCTTTGTCAGTCTAATGTTCCTCTTCAGTTACCACTGCTGGCTAGTGTCCAAGAACAGATCCACCCTGGGTATGTCTTTTTACATATTTAAGTTTCCCTTTCCTCAAATGTCCCCCACGTAACACATCTCGCATGCTCTGATAGTTATGGAGGAGGAAAACAAGGTGAAGTATTCCTCACACTAGTGTCCCTTGTGCTCTACCAGAGGCTTTCTCGGCTCCGGTGTTTGTTGGTGGGCCAGACAGGAACGGTTTCAACGTGGGCATGCATCGAAACTTGGAGCAGGTGTTCGGAGAGAACAGGAGACTGTGGCTTCTTCCCATTTTCACAGGGTAATTGTTCCGTCAACAAGATGTATTACATGATGGCTTCACATTGAGTTGTTTCTACTTCTGGAAGGAATCTGCGCCTGCCGTTTTTGAACTAGAACAAAGAGGCTGGGGACAAATGGGGATTTTTCACAAAACCGTACACCTGTTGTTGTTGTTGTTGTTTTTTGTATTTTTAACAGCCAAGGAAATGGCCACTACTTCCCTCTGAAGAGTCTAAATGAATCCCATAACCCATTACTGGCTAATGATGAGATGTGGGAGGAGTCTGATGAGGGGTCAGATGAGGGCAGCATTGGTGAGCATTTTTTTGTCTCTTCTCCTCTAGAATCCTTCCTCAAAATGTTTAACTGTTTGGTTCTATCTTTGGTTCCCTACTACCATCTGGTGGTCCGATCCAATACATCGGCTGACCAGCAGTAAATGTAAAAAAACAACCAACCCAGGCTAGCTTTGAGTACTTTAAAGCACTCTCAAAAAAGCAGATTTAATCTGGTTTACAACACTGGTGGACCCTTATTCTCAGAAGGTCCCTTTTTTAGGCGTAAACTTTGTTTGGCGTTCAATAGGACCCCCGGTCCATTAATGTTTCTCAGGATGGCGTATCTCTAACATTTTTATGTTTGTTTCCAGACGGTGACCCCTCGGTTACCATTGAAATGGAGCACTAGAGAAGTCTGCCCTCAAGTGTTACAGCACTAGATACAGAAGAGGACATAGGATACCATCCAGTCAGTCTTGTTTCATAAAGGCAAATGCATTCCCAATCCTGTGGACCTTCGACAGACCAGCTGGACATTTCCTTCTCAAAAGGAGCCAAAAGTGTGGATGACTCCCGCAGTTCCTCATCATAAAGAAGTGTTTACCCAGGTATTCTAATTGAAACATGGAGAGAGGGGACCATGTGGTCAACCACGGCATTACTCTTCATGCATAGATGCAACCACTACAGTAACACCTTTATTCTACTGGAAGGACAGATGGAAGAAATCTCCTGGTGTTCTTTAGGCACATGCATTATTAACTTTCCCTTCTCACCCGTTGTCCGCTTGTTTTAGGACCTTCATCGATTGTTAACTGGAAAAGGTTCTGGGGAAGTACAGCACTGTGTTCTTTTCTAATATGGCTTGTCTTTGTTTACCAATGTTGGGATATTGGTTTACATGCATAATGTTGCACCTAGTTGGTGCAGGGTATTTATTTATTTTAACATGCAGTATTGATGTGTGAAGACTCAAGAGATTTAATGTTATCCAGTTGGTCTCGCAACAATTACAAGTGGGATTATTTTTAAAGGAAAAACCAAGGCATATCATACCTAGAGCTGAGCTTTATCTGTGCCTCAAATAATGTAATGTATAAACGATTCCCAAATGATACACTCTTTAGATGTGTATCCATCACATTGCTCTGAGAGGTTGGATCAGTCAGATTGGAGACAAAAGTAGTCTGACACATCTGTGGATCACATTGAGCAAAACCTTGAAATTCTAGGAAAATTCTAGTAAAGGTCCAATGAAACACTGTATATTTGGGTGAGTCCCCGGAGCGGGCAGCATAGCTTTTATAAAGTGAAGGCGGTACATAAATATCTGGAAGGGAACCTCTACTCATTAACATTGCTTTTCTGCAGCTTTGAAACACAAACTAATATGTATGAGGATCACACTGGTAACATTCAGTTTGTCACCGTCTTTCAACCTTACAACTTGTTTAGTTTTTTTCGTCTTGTTTATAATTTTTAAGATGACGGTTGATGATCCATGTCCACTGGTGGGTAGAGGTCTTTTTTGTTGAATTGCTTGAATCGTTTCCAAACTCAATGATTTGTTCCCGGCTCACTGTACACTAAATCTACTACATGGTGATTTACTTCCAGAGTGCCCTTTGTTTCTGTTTTCGGCAAGCCAAACCATGTGATCAAACTGCATGAAGATCATGTGATCTTATCACGTGTTTTTATTTTTAGCTGTTGTGTTTGAGAACCTGTGTAGAGGTATTACATGGATGTTTTTATGTTATCTATTTATTGATATAATATGGTATCATTAGAGGAATTGTGCTTTTTCCCCCCCATAAAGAAATGATTGACTCATGAAATACTGCAACCATGTTGATTATGAAATATTAGATTTAATTTGCACAGGTAAACATCACACCAGTTTCTTGTAATCTAGTATTAAGGTGTTTGCAGATATGCAGTATAATATTGCTAGCAGTTCATATTATCCCTTTTAGCAGTTTTTTACTCAAGTAATGATCGTGGGGCCCTCCCTTTTGATAACACCCCCGGAACATCTAATACTGATACTGCTTGACTTGCTGTTCAGTTGACAACATATCAATCAATTGTTTGATTTATCTGGATGTAACCTGTTTAAATAAATTCAGTCTACAAGTCTACTCAAGTGCTCTAGTCAGTGTTGTAGTCTTTATAACCAAGATTTCACACGCACGACAAACGAAAAGCTAAATTAATACAATAAAGAGCACAATATTTGGAGAGTCCTTTGGAGATCCAGTAAGCATATTTGGCATAGCGAGGAGGAAAGCATAACCATACATTCACACCACCAAACAAACTTCAGGCCGAGTCTTAAAGTAAAGAAAACTTTACGTAGTCAGGCACCTAGTAGTGTACCTGATTGGGTGTCAACAAACTACAACACTGAAAATCTGCATAATGCAACTGTCTGCTCAACCTTGTAGTTGGCTGTGACACCGCACACCCCACTGTTGCCATGTGTTGCTGGGCAACCAATTGGAAATGGTCAGTGAGTAGTTGGCGGTTGTGAATATACGGATTCAATCTTTTAATGAGGTGGCCCAGTGGGAAGGGAAAAAAAGTGTTTAAAGCAGACAAAGCAAAAAACAAGATGCATAAACCCCTCCAACCGCTGCCATGTCAAAGCATTCCTCTGGTTGTCCCTGAGTTCAGCGGTCAGTCGGTACCGAAGTACCGTTGTCCAAAATGTGTAGGCGCCACGGGATGCACTTCAGTTGTCAGGATCGTTATGTCTGGGAACTCCTGGATAATGGATTTAGCACCTTGGGGTACAGAGCATAGTTTTAGAGTATGTTTTGTAAGTTCTTGAAACGGTTTAGACATTTTCGAAAAAAAGACTGAATACAATGAAACCAACTTTTCAACTATAAAAAATAAAACCATTGAGTTCACCAATATTTCCTGATCAGATTACTCAGTCAGTCATGTGTACACTAGTGGTGTGAACATATCGTACACGTAGATAGTGGTAGGGCCTAGAGCCTGAACGGTGAACAGGGGTAGCCAGTGTGGGGGATCAGCAGTCATACCATGAGGGGTGGAGAAGAGGCTGAGGAGGATGATGTGTCTGGGCTGAACGCCGTGCTCTATCAACACCCTCACTGCTTCTATCACGGTGTTCCCCGTGCCTGGGGGGGGGGAGAGAAGTCTTTGAGCGATGGCTGGAACAACACAACCCCCTGCCAGGAGGGCCCACTGATTGCCCCCGTGATCTGTTATTGTTATCGTCTTGCAGCCCGGGTCCTGCTCTGATAGGTTAAATGAAACATTCTTCTTAGATCCACACGAGTCTTCAATTAGGGAGTGGTGGAGAAAACGCTGCTTCGTTGTGAAAGGGAGAGGCCATGCTTATTAGGAATCTATTCCTGGAGACATTCATTACGCTATTCAGCAGCTCGCCGGCCATCTCAGAGGCAGTGTCTAATTTTCCCCATGAGAGCTGTAATTATTAACGGAGGGAACGCCAATGTATGATGGAGAAATGAACAACATGCAGAGATGGTCAACACATTTTAGAAACAATTTGACCACAGGTTTTTTTTTCCCCTTCCAACAAAGAAACAAATGTGCAACAATTCCATGACATTATATGGGGTTATTTAAAGTTCTGCCCAAGTGGGTAGTCAACCACTTTTGAATCATCATCCACACAAGCTAAAGGCCACAGGCTGTGTGCACAGCCTGCACCTCCCACCACTTACTGAGGATGGGATACATGAGCAGGACCTTTCTCCTGTAGATATCCGGGGGAAACTTGGCATAGTACACCTTGGCTTTCTGCGTCTCCTCGTCGCTTTGGATCAGAATCTTCCCGATGCGAATGGACCGGCAGCAGTCTCGTAGGCCCTGCTCCATGGCCTCGCCTGCAAGGAGAAAAAAGCGAAACGCTGTGGGTGAACTAGACGAACACGTCGGGGCCTGTGCTCTCGTACGTGATGATACGATACTGTATCGCGTAAATCTCTGCACTTCCATCATCCTGTCCTGGGACATGATGACTAAATTACGTCTAGATGGATCCCAGATGTTTCCCTGCTGGGATTAATAAAAGTACATCTTATGCTATCTCATCTTACTCTCTTCCTCCCCATACCCCGTCAAAATAGATGATTCAATATCATATTACAATATCATACAACGAAGAGAGGACAAAAAGGGAAAAAAAAAACACATGCAGAGTTTTCACTTGAGATATTCTCCTCAGATAGTTTGTTGGTGACACTATTGAATTGACTTATCAGTACAATACAGTACAACCGCACTAACAAAATCCCAAAGTGGTTAGAATAGGGCTGTTAAAAAAAAATGTCTTGGGTGTGCAAAGTACCCACATGGCTGACCTAGCAATGGAATTTAAATAGGAGACTAATTTAGCAGGTATGAGATATTCAAGACTCTTATCCCCTGACTTACCACTTCTCATAATGCTGACTCCGCAGTTCCCTCTTTCAAACTTGACACCATCATACTTGTACCCTTGGGGAGGAAAATAAAGAAGAGATAGAGAATATTCTGGACGGGTATAGGTGCTTAAGGGGGAAGAAATTGTGTTAGTGGCCCTTTACAGTTTAAAGGGGTGGGGGGGGGGAGAAATGACTTTGAATACCTTATTTAGAACATTTGGAACAACCTCACTCTGAATTATATAAGGGAGTGCCTCCCGGCCTGCTCTCAAAATGTCTTCATCCAACAGCTAGCTTCATTCCCCTACAACAGTGTATGGTCATTAGCAAGCTGTTTGTGTTGAAATGGTACATTAATGATGAGTCAGACTGACTCATTACCAATGCAATACGTGACACCTACAGTCTGCTAATGCTGAATTGATACAGTCTTATTAGGCTTGGGTAATTCCACTTTTTTTCTGAATTTCTTTTTCTCCAGAATTTCTTTACTTTTGCAATGTCCCATGAGTAATACGGATCAGTGTGTTGGTCGAGTTTATACACTTATCTGCTGATCTGTTTCCCCTGTTATGCCCTACAAATTAAAAAATATGTTGAAAACCTGAAATCCAAAAGACTTGAAATCAATCATTTAATTGATTGAACATTGCATCATTTGAAACATCATTACTTGATTTGACCAACATGCTCACAATTATTTCCATCTTGGAATTGTTTGTTCTACTGTGGATAATAATCTTAAAAAGGTACTGATGTATGATTTATTATTTACTATTTAATTTAAGTGTAAGCAGGGCGTGACTCATTTTGACTAATCAGGGCATCTCTTCCATGATTGATTCAGGGATTCCATCTTGCCAGTCAATCACAGATGGTGCTAAATGCAACACTTCTCAATAGACACAAATATGTAGCGGGAGGGAGGAAAGAGGAAAGGGAAGGGTTGTTTAGTTTCAAAATCTTGCTACCTTCCCCTATTTTCTGCTCTCTCTCTTTACAAATCAGCACCTTAATGCCCAGCTAGTGTTATGGACTATGGCAAATAAAGAACATATTACAGAGTTTGTCTATCATCTTTGGGTTATTAAACAATGTTGAGTTCTTAACACCTACTGTCGAGAGACAGTGAAAAATATACAGCATAACTCTTTCATATCAGAAATGGCTTTTGATTGAGATTTGTTTTTCAATCTAAGCCTGGCATGAGAAGGTAAGTTGTACATTTAGAGCATAAATACAGTCTGTATATAGCTTTGGTCATGGATGGTCACATGTTACGTGGCAGGGAATACACTAGCCTTGAGTACATAGACCATATTGCAAACATGTTACTCTGTAAGGTTGCTGTTGCACAGGATCGTAACAATACTTCGACGTGCAACACTCTATTTCAAGGCCGGGAAAAACACTCACCTGTTGGAGTAGTGACAGTACACTCTGAGTAGGGAAGCTGATTAAGTCCCTCCTCAACCACTAGTCTGATCTGTCAGAGAAGAGATGTTAAATTAAAGCGTGGCTTAAAATAACTGAAACAACACAACAACAACAACAACTCGACAACTTACCAGTCGATCAGCACAAAACACAAAGTCCCCTCTGCTGGTTGATCTGAAATGGTCCATAAAGTCTTGGTCATGTTTGTTATCATCTTGAGATTAATTATGGAAAAGTCTGCGATTTCAATGAACACCACAAAGTGGTCTTTACACATGATAATTATATGATAATAATATGTTACACAGAACAAACGAATTGGACTCACTTGTCTCTAATTATAGTTTGTAGTTCGCGGATCTGGTCGTTCAAGGGAAGCAGTTTAAGCTGGGGTCCTAAGGACTCCTGACTCTCTGCCTGTATACTGACATTCTCTGATCCAGAGTTGGACACCAAGTCAGGAACACTGCTGTCACTATTGTTCGCAAACCGCACTTGCTTCATGGGGTGCTCTTGGCCACTGTTGACATTGTTCATCTGCTGATTGTGGCATGGCATCCTGAAAACGGTGTGTGGGGGGAGGGAGAGGGGAAAGATAAAGCCCTTTTCCCCAAGATTTGGGAACAACGTGTGGGTCTGAGGCTAATTTTATTTCACTGCCGTTAGACCCACTGACCTGCTTGCCTCATGGAGACAGCCACACACAACGTGTCCTTACTTAGCTTGATTCCACTCGGTTGCTTGGGCGTCTTGTCAGGCTGTGCGGACGGTACAACTGCGTCCTGTAATTAATAACAGCCTCCTCATTCACAACTCGAAATATGGTTCAATCGAGATGGCTCGATACCATAACAGTAAAGGCTTGATGACAGCGATGTATCCAGTAGCTCCGGTGCTAGCGCTGACATGGGCAGTGAAAAAAAAACATAACTTGAAAGCGGAAGTGACGGAGGTGATTTGGTGACGAGTCTATTGCGTCATAACCAGGCAACATGGCGCCGATGTTGGTCTCGCTGAAATGTGGATTTTATTACCAAAGACGGAGATTAGCTGTTCTGTTTCGCCAAACGAGTTCGTATCACGCGTGGAACAAAAGTGAGAAACCCAGCAGATTGGATCCTAAACATCAGAGAAGATATCTGGTAAGGTGACGCCTGTGGCTTTGGGAAAAGGACACTACTTTTAGAGACAGTCACCGCAAGGACACATATCTAACTTAAATCTGTCTAACACAATACATTCGTCCTCCTAACTAAATTACATTTCTTTCTGGTATATTAGCTAGTACGTCATGGGATATGTGGTATTCATGTTCCAAGATCAGTGGCTGTCATGTAACCTTGGATAACGTTGACTACATAAAACACTTGTTAGGCCGCCCTGTAGCCGATATCTTTTATAGTGAACTCCTAAAGTCAACTTTGTTAATATAGGAAGGGAAGGATCTTTATTTGGAAGATGCCATTGGTTGGGTGTTATGGCCAACTTTGTTGTAGATGTATGGATCCACCTATTACACCAATGCTAATGTTTTAGTCTTGGGTTAAAGGGCCTCAACACATAAAAAACGTTATCGCATGTCCTATGGTCACATTAGATAAGGCCACTGTCTCCTTATTATCATTGGGTTAACAAGGGTCGCCCCACCCCCTGCACGTCATCAGTGTCATCGCATTTAGGTTTGACCCATCATGATGCGTCTGTTTTTTTTTTTTATTACTCCTTTCTGGTGTCTTGAACGTGAAGTAGAACTCAAGATTCAGGATTCACTTTATTTTCACACAAAGTGAACCATTTGGATTGGGCAATCAGCCATGCTGCAGCCGCAACAGACATTCCACTTACAGTAAAACGTACAAAGATGTTAGTTAATAAGTAGCTGAATATAGCAAGGTTCCCAAAAGCTCTCCTATGCAAACAGAATAAACACGCATATGAAATGCCCTTGTCTTCCCTTTAAAGAACCACGATCCTCCGATGTCCCTCCTGGCCTTTTCTTATCTGCCTTAATTTAAAGTTGTACTGTAGCCACCATCTATGTAGGCAGTAGGCGCCGTGTTCTAGTTTAGGTAGCCCTCTTTCTCTATTGACAAGATGAATAAACTAGACCATCACAGCTGGAATGTGTCCCTGTCTTTATTCATTCTCAGTGAGAGATTTTGTGTTATTACTGACCTCCTCTCATAACCAAGGTATGTGTTTTGTGGATCTACAGAAGTCATTATCTTACAATTCAGTTATTATGTATCCAGTCTGCCCTAACAAATGTAGCCGTTGTATACCAATGATAACCACACTACTGATGCATATTCTGAGCACAGCGTGATCATATTTACAACTTTTATTTTATTTTGGCTTACACATTTTTGTATCGCCTACCTCCGGAGAATATATTACAATACTTCCAAAACACTAACAATTAAAATTACTGTGTACTAATCGTTTTTTTCCTTAATCTTTTCAGTTAAATTCACCTTCAAATCTCAGAACAGCATCATGGCATGTCGGCAGGAGCGAAAACAGTCGGCAGATATTGGAAGCAGCCAAAGTGAGTATGGCATGCTATGGGTTTTCATGGAGGCTTGTCAACATGTTTACATAACAAGTTCACACCTCTCTTTTTTAAAATAATAATACAGTGATGAAGGCTACTGTTGTTCTTCAGGAGATGTTAAAAGTAAACTCGCTGGCTGGTCTTTTTTAAATGTGACCTCCTGAAGAGCATTAGGTCATCCAAAGAGCTGTGAATAAACAATGTAGAAACCTGCCACCCTCACCCATCTCTCCTGTTTTATTTTCATAATGGATACAAATAAAGTGAGGGGCGAGCAATCTAGCCTGTTTCTTTGTTGTTGTTGTTGTCAGCCTGCCTCTGTTGGATTCATGCACATAATGCATGAGTAGACTGTGGGCTCCACCACAATGCGTCAAGTACCTCCACTAGCACCATTACATAATAACATATTGAATAAAAAGAAGGGACACAACAGACCTAACTTGTAGTTAGCAATATTTTTATGCTGAAACAGGAACTCTCTGAACACCAGTTCAACCTACAGTTAACACTCAAGTCAAGGTGAAAATGCAGATCTGTATTCTAGCCAAAAGCACTGGCTAGCCTAGCCTATTGTTATTTCACAGCGTATAATCATTTTAAATATGACATATAATTGTGTATTGCCCTCATGGGTGGATTAGGTTACACAAATTAATATTGTATTAACAGCTCACACACACGGTTTCTGGTAGTGTATTATAGGCTAAGGCATTTCATAACGTTCTTCTATTTTCAACAGCATTTGCAGGTCAACCACACGAGAACGTGTTGGCATGGAAGTGCAGGTGGCCGTCTAAATGCGGATCCCAAAAATGTGGTGAGTTGGCAATGTATTCAGCTTATTGCTTGTTGTTTGTTCGGTTATTGGAACTGCCATTGCTGATTTTATTATCATTATTTTCTTCATTATCAATCATTCACACTCAATCATTGTGTGATTCAGTTAACTATAGTTGATGTTATTTGGACTCAACTTTCCATCCTCCTGTAGCTGATAGCAAAGGGAAATATAAGATTTTGTCAGGCAGGCTATTCTTACTCGTACTCTTTCTTTGCTTTAGGGATTTGAGTTCTTCTTATATGGTTGTGAAAATGTTAAAATGTGCGCTGCTCAGTCTATTCATCGTGGCTACCAATGGGACAACCTCTTTTAGACTCAGGTTTTGAATTAGATATTGCGCTCGACTGACCTTCAGAAGTGCATCCAACTGTTTCAAGTTAATTCCGAGCCTTTTCACCTGTGTCAGTTGTTGCCAGATTCATTCTTATTAAAGGCAGGTGTTGGGCACAAATTTCACTTTCATTTGCTTGTTGGGGGGGGGTTGCCGCGGCAGCGATAGCGTCAAAACCATAGCGCCACCATATTGTCTGGATTAGAGGAATTACCACATGTTCCCTGGCCTATGGACGGTCCCAGTGGCAGCTGCGTGGTGGAGCGTGAGCAAACAGCCACGTTGGCACGGGTGGGCTCCCAACCCCAGCCGTGATGACAGTCCCCGGGTCCCCTGGGACTCACGGTGTCAGGCTGGGGCCCCGGGTCCACCTGGAGACTGGGCTGCTGCCGCTGCTCCTGGGGGCCCCCATGGGAGCCTGCCTGACATTTGATGTTTTGTGTGTGTCCAGCAGGCCTGCCCGGCCTGGCCTACCGTCAATCTCCACGCCAATGCAAAGTGTAAACGTAGCTGCCGATATTGGCAAAGCCCCATTGGTTTGAAAGTCTAGTTGGTTTTGGTATTTTGACCTATCCAACTTGAACGTTCTTGGATTAAGTATGGTTTGTGTGTTACGCAAGTTTGTGTTGTTTTCTCACGGGAGGTTCGTCTTTTCATGTTTCTTCTCAACAGCTGAAGGAGGTCAACTCTACCCAGATCCTATCTGCAATGCTGTCCTACGTGTGGCCAAAGGACCGACCAGACCTCAGGGCCCGAGTTGTCCTCTCTCTTGGGCTCCTTGCTGGAGCAAAGGTAAGAGTGAAAGCAATACTTGGCTTTTAATGGCTGTTAACCACCCATTGATTTCCTTGTCTGGTGATATCTTATAACACTGCATGCAAAGCTAATTCTTTCTCATTATATCTTTTATATCTACCTTTCAATATATAATCAAATGATGATTATAGCTTCCTATTTAATTAACTTGGCCTAGTATTGTTAGCCATTTATTTACTTGTTATTTACTTGTCTTGTTACACAAGACCTGCATCTATAATAATAATATTCTGCAGTTGTTTATAATAAGGTTGAATGAAGAATGGCCAGTTAACATTTAAATTGTGAGCATTCACACAAGAGCATTGTGTGAATGCTAGAAAGATGCTTCTCTCAACACCATACAAAAAATCGGCTACTAGCTTTTCAGAAAATGCCTAGGTGATAAATCATTGAAAATTGGGGGATAGTTACAGGGACTGAATTAATTAAGTACTTAAATGCCTTCATGATGTGCCAAAATACTAATTGATTAGTTGATATGCATGCAGGACCTTCCTCTGACCTTTTTATATAATCGACAACATTTTGCTCTGGATATAAGGATCCTTATGTTTCCCTCTTAAACTTCCACCTGTTTTTGCACAGGCTTCTTTGCAAACTTACCGAATGCCTTTCATTATGCAGTGTTAAAATCATCTCAAATGTTAAAATTCAGATTACCATATCCATGTGATGATATCAAAGTGTGTGCGTGTGCGTGCGTGTGTGCAACAACTAGGTCTATACACATGGCGTTGTGTATCTATTGGCCTTTCAACACAATTATACAGTGTCATTTTCCTCTGTTCTTCAATAATCAAAACAGTATAACTTCTTAATGACCTATTCTTTAAGAAAAAAAATAATTGATTGCAAACATCAATCAGTATGCATCGTGCCCCATTTCCTCTCTTTGTTGGTGGTCCCTAATTTACACCCTGGAAAACCAATCAGGGAATCTCGGCTCCCAAATAAGTATATCCTGCTGCCACACAGCATGGCTCCCTCTAGTGTGTACAAAGGGGGGAAGAACACACACACAGACGAAAAACCAATCTTCTCCTTCTCGTTTCCTGCTTGGTTGGAGCTAGCCTAGATTTCTGCCAGTTTGTCAGTATCCACCAAAACCACCAGCTGCGTCGAGACAATTGTTAAACCAGCTGAATAATTACGCTGTTACAATGCATCACCCCTCTGCACTTCACATTACCAGTGACATTTTCATTTCACACCACTGATAATAATGATCCCCGTGTTTTGAGTTGGTCTGGAACACGGTCCCTTTTGCCTGGGGAGTGAAGGGGCTCTCTGGTCTCCCCGCCGGTCTGAGTGATGGCTGAGTTTCACATTGTAAACAGAGGCTAATTCCCTACGGCCCCCCGAAGGCCCCACCTGAGAAATGGACTCGACCCCTACATGAGATGGTCATGTCTCCAGGCGCAGAATTGACACGGAGCCGCACCGGCGCGCGTGGTGTTGGATGTAAACGGATGAGCTAACAACCACGTCATCTTCCTCGTCGCGGGGTACGCGTCAGCGGCACTGCGGCCGTGTTTGGGTCCGTGGTAATGGTGCTCGGGCTGTTTATGTGTCTTGTGCTGTTGTCTTGGCCGCAAAGTGGCTGATATTGTGTTGCTCCCCCAAGGGACTCTGAGTTCTTCTATTGTCCAGGCATAATGCTGAAGGGTATACAAGGCTAACCCTGGAGTCTGTGGTGTAAATGGTGCGCTATTAGGTGGGACTCTGTGTCACTCCCCCCCCCCCCCCCCCCCCAGGGCTGCAAAGCCGTACTATATAGACAAGTGGCCATTTTGTGTCACTTTCTTTTGTGATGTTTCTTTTTTTTTTTTTTGTGTTTTGCTTGTGTAAAGAAAAGGTATCACACAACTGGGAAGATGGAGTGAACATGTGTTTCCCCTGTGGTGTGTGTGTGTGTGTGTGTGTGTGTGTGTGTGTGTGTGTGTGTGTGTGTGTGTGTGTGTGTGTGTGTGTGTGTGTGTGTGTGTGTGTGTGTGTGTGTGTGTGTGTGTGTGTGTGTGTGTGTGTGTGTGTGTGTGTGTGTGTGTGTTCCAACAGAAATGCTCTCATACAATAGTATAACTAACATAACATAACAGGAATTAGCATGTGAGTGCACTATGTGAAAGGGCTAACATTTTTAGACATAACTGTTGGCGCATATACAGTCTCCAGTCCATTTCTATCGTGTGGGTTATACTGTTTCTTTGGGGTGGGGGGGGCGGAAGGGGGTGGATATCGACCGATTAATCAGCCATCTGCTTTTTCCCTCTCAAAACACGTTGCTATATCGGCCTCTAAAGATCCACTATCAGTCGACCTCTTGAAGGAGTTTTCTTGGTTAATTAAAATTATTATTAGGTTTTATATTTATGCTTCCTACAAGTAGTCTGAAGACATTTATGAGTGAATGCCACCTACAGTATCGTCATGCTTTTTAAATGGTCTGTAGCAGAACCCTGTTGGACTGTCAATTCTAACATATCCCTTCAATGACCACAACAAGTGAGAGGAATGCAGTAGGGGCCACCTAAAATATGCATGTTAACGACGTTCATAATAAAAGCATTTGGGGCGCCCAAAATAATAAATTAAATTGCACAGCTTATTGTAGTGGAGCTAGTAACTGGTGGCGGCACTACTCCACTGCTTGATGGATGTAGAGGAAACACACATATACGTCTATATATATATATATATATATATATATATATATATATATATATATATATTACACACCCCATGGTGTTATGGGATTGAAAGGTTTCGCCTCAAATGTGCTGCAAATATAAGTGCAGATCCCTGCCGTGTTTGCTCACTGGCCTAATGTGCTGCGGTTCACCCAGCCTGAGTCACACAGCTGTCCCTGTGCTTTTAATTAGACCTAATAACCATCTCAATTCCATTAGTGGCATGCATCACCCACCACCAGAGCGCCAGCGCAGCCAACTGAGGCACACGCACGCACGCAGGCGGATGTACATGCATGTGTGTTTATTTTGCATGTTCATTCGTATATATATATATATTCCAATTGATTTTCTTCGGCCAGAGGTCCCTTGAAGTTATTAGCAGCCGACTGCCAAATGATTCTTCTTTTCTTTTTATTTATTGCGTTTTGTTTGCATGAATAATGGACATGACATAGATTGTCAAATTCTACACACACACACACACACACACACATACACACTCACACTCACACACACACACACAGTATGCCTAAATGCTCTGGGCTATGAAAAGGTTTCCCCCTCTCTTGTTGTCGGCTCTCTCTCTCTCTCTCTTCCTCTCCCCTGAATTCTGCTCTTCTTCCCTCCCTCTCCTCTCCTGCAGATGACTAATGTGACGGTGCCGTTCATGTTTAAGTATGCGGTGGACGAACTCAACCAGATGTCGGGACACATGCTGAACCTGAGTGACGCGCCAAGCACTGTGGCTACCATGGCAACGGCGGTGCTGATTGGCTGTGAGTCCCAGACTTGTTTTTATGCTTTTTTTTCCTTCAGCTGCTGCCAGGTGCCGGCTCATCAGAGGGGACTATGGGACTGCCTATTATCTCCGGGCTGACCTTTCCCAACACATTCATATCGATGGAGCTGCGCAACCTGCACTTTCCCGTCCTATTTACTTTACTTTTAGCTTTTACATCATGGCCGTCCTCGTCTGGTGGAGTTCTCTTCCAGTTAATCCACATGGTTCCCTTGCGTCTCCCGATAACTTTAGTGTGTGTGTGTGTGTGTGTGTGTGTTTTTAACCTCAGCTGTGTGCTACCACGAATGATGGGACAGAAAGTGTCCAGAATAGCTGGAAGTCTTGCTGGC
Source organism: Gadus macrocephalus (assembly GCF_031168955.1). NCBI lineage: Eukaryota > Metazoa > Chordata > Actinopteri > Gadiformes > Gadidae > Gadus > Gadus macrocephalus. The sequence goes on along the minus strand of NC_082391.1, from coordinate 16,868,092 downwards.
CTTTGTAAAAACCCTGGACACAGTTGTTTTGTAAATAGCATCAGAAAGTGTAATTGGTCATCAACAGCAAGAGGCTTTTAACAAGGGTTTGTAATTATTTCTGTTTGGCACATCGCGGTTTCTCTCACTCCCTCGTCCAAGTGGACGTTGTTAAACAACGCGGGTCAAGGGTCGTTCTCAAGGCGAATCCGAAAGTCCCTTTCCTGATTAGAGGAATCCTGCTGAGGCTGTGATGTGGGGGGAAAAAGGAAAAATCTAATGAATGACGTCAACCGAGCACTCGGCACAAGTCACTCTGGCCTGGTGTGAGATCAGATTGGATGTACTCTGCACTTACCCCTGTAGCCACTTATTTTAATAAGCCCACTTAGGTGCTGCACACTAATGCTGTCTGTGGAATAATTGGGGCACAGGAACACAACCGCAGACTGGGGAGCATTAGAATAAGAGCAAGAATGAAAGGCTTTTTCTCGTGGACAATGGAAATGAGATTCCCTGTTCCCAATTTGAGATGCTTGCTGCAGTGAGACAGTGAAATTCGGCTGAAAAGGTTGCGCCGTGTTCACTGTTCATTCCACCTTGTCACACGGAGACGCGTTCATTAAACGAGTATTCCCGTTTAACGCCACATTACAGCCCATGAAGACCGAGCGGAGCCAAGCCTTTATTGCCCCCGCCTTTGGTTTCTGCAGGCGGTTCTAGAGTGTTCACAGTCTGTTAAATCGAGCAACGCGCAAGTCATACATGCGATCCACGTGTATGATGTTACGGGAGGATCTCGCAGAACGGAATAGTGGGTCGCGTTGTATTATTGGATGCTTAATTTAGCATGGGCTAATGCAGGAGCTTGCTATTATTTTTAATTGGAACCTCGCGCTCCACGAAAATGCTCTACAAAGAAAACAAACGACTAACGCAAAATAAAAATAAAATGTATTCCGCAAACCCCTCCCCACTATCGACAGCGCTGCATCGGCCCAGGCGGTGGAGAAATTTGAGCTTGTTCACTGACAAATAATTTCTTTTCCCCGGTACACTTATTAAAAACCTCCTCCCCCTCTTCTGGTATTCCGCTCACCCATGCATCCCCCTCCTCACCAAACACACACATGCAGGCACACCCTCCCCCTGTCTGCAGAGCGCTGCCCTGCCTCCCACCAGTAGTGAGACTTCAGTCGGCATCCTGCTCTGTAATTAGAGAGCCTAAAGGGGGGTGTGGGGCTTGGGCTGCTGCTGCATAGAAAGGTTTGCACAGCGGCTAAGACGGTCCTGCCTTCTTCTTTTGTGCAAGCATTCAATCTGTTTCTCCCTATCCACCTCCTGGTCTGCCTGATAATGTGCCATCTTAGGTCCGACCCTGGTGGTCGCTGCCCCACCACCGCGTCCTTTATCAATCTCTGTTGCCCCGGTCAGAGCTTCCGGTGAGAATCGCCGTCGGATTCTGGCTCTTCGAGGAGCACGCGTCGTCCTCTCCAAACCCACTCTTGCCCCCGACCATCTCCCCTCAATTTCTCTCTCTCTCTCTCTCTCTCTCTCTCGCCACCTCGCAGACGGCGCCTCGCGGGCCTGCGCCTCCCTCTTCAACGAGCTGCGGAACGCCGTGTTCGGCAAGGTGGCCCAGAGCTCCATCCGCCGCATCGCCAAGAACGTCTTCCTGCACCTGCACAACCTGGACCTGGGCTTCCACCTCAGCCGCCAGACGGGCGCGCTCTCCAAGGCCATCGACCGCGGCACACGGGGCATCTCCTTCGTGCTCAGCGCCCTGGTGTTCAACCTGGGCCCCACCATCTTCGAGATGGGCCTGGTCAGCGCCATCCTGGTGAGAGGGCGTGGCCGCACGGCGGTCGATGGGTCAGGGGGCCGTGGCGTTCCAGGGCTACGGTCTCCTGATGGGGTTCAGTTCTATGGAGGAAGCCGACCGCGTGTTGTCGCTCTGTCTAATGTGAAACACGAACGGCGGCAATTAGTGGCTGGCGGTCATTCTCGTAGGACAGTGAAATAAGAGGACATTGCGCTGTAGTTTATCTCCCGTGACGGCCCATGACGTTTTATCACCTTAACATTATTATTCTACCCCCCCCCCCCCCCCCCCCCCCAACAGTCGATGACCTGGAAATGAGTCATGGAACCAAGGCTGCGTTTTTGTTCTTGAGCAAATTCAAATCCCAGAGTACCTTCTTTCGTAGGGACCCGGAGCCCATTAGATCCAGTGATGAATCCCACAGCTTTGTAGGGTCTTTGCCGTGTCCCTAATGTCTTCCTGTGGTGAATGTCTTCCCCCCCCCCCCCCCCCCCCCCCCATCCTTGGCGGGCACCAAAGAATGGCCCCTTTATGGCTCCGTGCTATTATCCCACTCGGGGCCCCTAATGTCAGCTCGTCTGTAATGAGGGCAGACTCCATTGCCCTAATGGCTAAAGCATTAGCACGATTAGTTTTTGTATTTTCCCCTCCATTTGTAACAATCAATTTCATAGTAGAATGGCCAAAAAGAGTGCGTCGGCAGATATTAGTGAGCCGTATTCAAATTTTCACTCAGACGCTGTGTGCTCTCTCTCTCTCTCTCTCTCTCTCTCTCTCTCTGTCTCTGTCTCTGTCTCTGTCTCTCTATCTCTCTGTCTCTCTGCCTCTCTGTCTCTCTCTCTTCCCCCCTCCACAGTACTACAAGTGCGGCGGGCACTTTGCGGCCGTGGCGGTGGGCACCTTATCGATGTACGCGGCCTTCACCATTCTGGTCACTCAGTGGAGGTAAAAACAGCGTCCTTTCTCCTCGCTGACTCACCGGCAATTGTTCTGCTGTCGCAACACAGGCTTTGTCCCTGCTTGTTGGATTTGCCCCGGCCATCACGGCGTTCTCGACCCATTGTTTCCCCCCCACCCTTTCTCCCCCCCCCCCCCCCCCCCCCCTGCCGCCGCATCGTTGCTCTGTCTTAATTGCACATCGAGGGACCTCCTCTGGGGTCTCGGTTTGAGGATGCTATGGATGGGGGTGTGTTGTTAACAGCCCCCCACCGTCTCTGTTCCCAGGACCCGCTTCCGGATAGAGATGAACAAGGCAGACAACGAGGCAGGCAACGCCGCCATCGACTCTCTGCTCAACTACGAGACCGTCAAGGTGAGAACAGCTCCCCCCCCCCCCGAGCGAGCACACCCCTCCATCACTGACGTTTAAGGAAGAAATGCGCACCGCCAGCACATCTATGCACCATTACCATTGAGGCCAATTTGGATGCATCTGGGTGTATTTTTGCTTCTGTTACAATTCCCTACCAAGTGCTGGGTGACACTCGCAGGGAATCCTATTGTTCGGATGTTTTGAGACACATTCGGGGACCTGTGGTTATTTTAAAGTGGGTATTGTGGTTGATTTTATGCCAAAGCAATCGCATGCGTCAAGGTTGGCCCTTTTTGATAGGATGCGTTCATATCATGGTGTGACCGTAGAATCTGACTCTTTTATGGGTTTAACTCTATCACACCACTGGGTCAATGGGCAACCCGAAAGAACGCATATGTAATCCGTTGTTTCAAATTGATAAGAAATATGACGTATGCGTGTGGCAACTAGTGGATGTGTAAGGCATTGCGAAGGAACCTTTGTCACATGTGCAGTCACATTATGCAATGAAACGCAATGGCAAAGTCTTTTCGTTATCACCCCCGCCTTAAACTACCATCCCCCCCTCCCATAAGCCCCTCTTCTTTCTCACCCCTGTTTCGTCACTCCTTCTTTTTTGTCTCACCCCAGTGATTTTTTTTGTCCTCTCCACCTATAAGCCACGGCACAATGATGTGAACAAATATTTACGCCCAGATTCGCTCTCCGATAGTGCTGTGTTTCATTAGCATGATTACCCACTGGCAAAATTTGTCTTTTAATTAATTTGATTAAAAAAGCCCCTTCTTTGTTTTTGTTCTCCCACCGTCTCACTCCTTGAGAAAATCCCTACTTCTGCTGTGTTTATTATTCAAATGAAGGCCGTTTTCTACCTGGTCTTTGGCCTCATTATCGGGTATTATTATCATCAGCATTTATTAAATTTCTTGATTATGCCTCTAGTTCGACACTCTGTGTCAAATTTGGGGTGGGGATTTTTTTTAATTTTGACTGGAGGTCCCTGCTGATCCGGAGTCGTTCCATGGGACGTGTTGTGCGAGATGGTGACACACACACCTTCTGAGCGGGATCCTCCTTGTCTTTTTTGTTAAGCCATGTTCCATGCAGCCTGGTTGTGCACGGAACCCTTCCCCATCCCTCCCTGAGCTTTTCATCCCTTTAGTGGTTCCTGCAGATATATTTTGGTAGCCACGTTATTTCCTCTGCCGCATTCCGCTTTTTTTTTTTGTGTCCTGCTCTTCCCTTAATGTTTTGTTTTTGTGGTATTCTTTGTCAGCTGTGTCAATGCGGCTGGATTTAGCATCACTGTGAGCACTGAGTGTGCATATGTAATTAGATCTCCCGCCCACTCAGAAATCCGTTCCACTTCCACAAAAGGCCCTGGCTGACATCCTGGGCACGACAGAGCCACGCTCAGGAACCCCCCCCCCCTACACACACACCTCTACTTCTTCCATATGTTTCCCGTGCATAGATGACAACAGAACCCTCAACGGCTGCACTCATTGGCCAGCGTGATCGAGTGCCCAATTAGTTGGAGCAAGAGAAACAACATCACACACGCTAAACAAAAAGCTATTGGTTAACGAGCAGGCAAAGGTTAAGTGCCAGCTTCGTCGTGCTACGTTTTTTTGTGGATTTAGCCTTAAACTTGGGAGTTTTTTTTTTGCGTATTTTGTTTGTCACAGGGCCCGTTGTTTTATATGGAATGCAAGGCTGCAATGTTTTTACTTAATTTCCCTGTTCCCGCCCACTTATCGCCAAGAGATTTCAGCAAGGGCACTTTCTTTCAGTCTGTCGAGGCATTTTAACTGGTTTTTAGTACCAAGTTACTCAAACTAACACATTTGCTTATGAATAAATACATATTTCTGCCTCGTTTCCACATTGAAAGCCTATTTTGGATTTATTTAAGCAAGCCCATGCTCATTCACTTAGGGATGCAAGCCCTGCAGATGAAGAACACGGATATAAGCGGCTTTGCAGGGATTCGGTTATCATTAAACACACGCTTTCTTGTGCTCGCACACACTAATATTTTTCTTCTGTATATAGTTATATACCGCTAGTCCAGCTGTACGATAATTACAGATCAATCTAATGTTTCCTTTGCAAAGTTTATTCTGGCAGAGCTATCAAGGGATCTTCTTTTATAGATCAGTACTAAACAAGAGCTTCATAGGACTGTTAAGTTTCAGAACGGTAATATAGCTCTGAGGCAGGTTGTGTTAGGGGGACTGCCTTGATGCAGAGCTTTGATCCCGCCATCATTTCACCTCCGCCACACTCCTGACGTCTGTCTCTCCCTCCCTCCCTACCTACCCTTCTACCCAATCGAACCCGTCCCTTCTCTATCTGTCCACCTCCGTCTCCCAGTACTTCAACAATGAAAAGTACGAGGCAGAGCGATACGACAACTACCTGAAGACCTACGAGTCGTCGTCACTGAAGACCACCAGCACGCTGGCGCTGCTCAACTTCGGCCAGAGTGCCATCTTCAGCGTGGGCCTGACTGGCATCATGGTGCTCGCCAGCAAGGGCATCATGGCAGGTGAGGTTTTGGAAATGGGAGCACGGTAGCATGGAAATTGATGAGAGATTTTTTTAAAAACAAACCATGAATATATTTGCATGGTGTTAGAGCTAAGATATGCTTAAAAAGAAGGCATTTTGGGTAATTTATTTAGTTTTGCCAAAGTAACGAACTAACATGGACGACGTGTAAATGAGTCCTTTGCAGAAGGCATTAAAAGGAGGTGTACCCCAATTAGATTCAGCCTGTCTCATGCATGTCACTATTGATCTGCTCCAACTCCAGCGTGCGAACAGTTCCAAGAAACCGAGCTCCCTGTCTCTTTGTAACCCATGACTCACCGATTCATCGCTGGTGTTTTTTTTTTTGTGGCAGGTACGATGACGGTGGGAGACCTGGTCATGGTCAACGGCCTGCTGTTCCAGCTCTCGCTTCCCCTCAATTTCCTGGGCACCGTGTACCGAGAGACCAGACAAGCGCTCATAGACATGCACACGTTGTTCACCCTGCTCAGCGTCGACCCCAAGATCAAGGTAATATCCCTGCCGAAGCTTGAACATGGCAGGTGTTTTTTTAAACACCTGCCATGCTTTTCAAACATTTACCCACAAGCTTTTCTGCATTCACTCATCGGCAAGGATTTGGGTTGATGGGCCGCGAGAACTATTAGGTGTAGAAAACTTGAAAGCGGCATATCTGATGCTCTTGCCCCTCGCTCAGAGAGTCCTTAACGTTTCTTATTTCCGAATCGCCTCGTTCATTCGTGTTAATGAAGCGTGTGACTAAATGGTCTCTTAATGAGGACAGCAAGCGCTGTGGAGATGACTGCTGCCACTTAAGGAGTGTGAGGAAAATGTACAGGTTTGACTGGGGGGAAGGGAGAAGGGGGGGGGGCCGTGGGTGTGAGATTCCCTCGTCCACCTGGCAATTAATATCACTTGAGCCCTGGCGTCCAACACATTGTCACGATCAAGATTATGAAGGCTTGTAGGTTATTGGAAACTGTGTTTGGTGTTGGAGTTTGAAGCGTTAGTAATGCAGGGATATTCAAACTGCGGTCATCATTTGGGAACGCAAGATGCCCTTTGTGTGATGGTAGCAAAAGGAAATCAGCGAGGACATCTCGTCCTCGCTGTGTGCTGGCTACAGCTGTGTGCACTCCTTTTTTTTTTAATATCATTTTGATTGTACAAATATCATTTTGGATCTGCATTTTATCACTGCCTGTTATTAGTCTCTTTTGTAAATGTAGATAATTAGGCACAATATTGAGTTTTTTTTTTTTCAGGGTGCATTTGGCACGGCTTGAAAGCGATCCACAAAAAAAAAGTGTTTTGCTCAGGATTTTGGGGCGATGCAGTGTGCTGTTACCTTAGGGATCCGACAGCATGCCCCCCCCAGTATTCAATCTGGATTGCTTTGAAAAGGAAATAAGGAGAGCTTGGGGATGGGACTGATGAATAGTTGTCCCTGTATAAACAAGCTCATAGTTTTCTGTTTGTTTTTAGGGAAGCCAAGAGATTGATCTACTTGTATTTGGCACTATCCCTTCAATGCTACACATGTTTTTGCCTGCAAACCTAAAATACAGAAAATGAAGGCCATTTTTTACAAAGCAAAACCGTGCATCTTGCGTCACAGAAGCGCACTTAAGAGCAAATGTCGGCCTGCCCGCTTAACAATATGGATGCCACTCCTATCCCTAGCCTGTAATTACAGTAGGAAAATGAATCTGCCCAGTTATTTTCACTCATCACTAATGCTCCTCTCCATTGTCTCTCCCTGTGGGATGGCACTGCCTGGCAACCCATTACTGCTTGAACACAGTTGAACAGTCTCTCTCTCTCTCTCTCTCTCTCTCTCTCTCTCTCTCTCTCTCTCTCTCTCTCTCTCTCTCTCTCTCTCTCTCTCTCTCTCTCTCTCTCTCTCCCCCCACCAACTCGCCCTTTTTATGCAGATGCAACCCACCCACCCCTCCCCCATTAAACCGCTCTGTGAAAATGTTATTTGATTTTGCCACCGTCACACACCTTCCTCCCGCACTTCCCAACTCTCCCCCCCAGCCCCCCCCCCCCCCCCCCCCCCCCCATCCCTCCTCTTTTCCATTTTGTTGTGTGGAATTAACATCTGTTTATACAAATGAACCGAGTGTTATCATCTATATTCATTGCCTGTGGGGGAGGGGAGGGGGGGCATAGTGGGTGATTATGTTGCTATTAGTATAGACGTAGGGCGACTCCCAGGCAAGGTCAGCGTCTCTCTCGTCGGCGATCTGGAAAAAAACGGCAATCCTTTTTAGGTACGACAACAAAGGAGCGATGAGTCCCAATCAGGACCGTGGTATCTTTAAATGGTCTGATCACAATTGGCATGGAGGGTGTTGAGTTGAGTGGCGAAATGGTTGGGGGGGGGGGGGGGGGGGGGTGGTATTTAAATCTTATGCGGTGTGTGTGTCGTTTGCACATACATTGCATCACATTCTGGTCGGTTCAGAGGGGAGGCGCTAGTGCACAGCAGAGGTGAAAGGAATCCCCTCGCAACAGTGAACTGACCTCTCCTCTGTGTGTGACCCCACCCAACCCACCCCTCTCCCCCCCCCCCCCCCCCTGTGAAGGAGCGTGATCTGGCCCCGATGCTGGCGGTCGAACCGCAGGACGCCACCATCCGCTTCGAGGACGTGTACTTCGAATACATGGACGGCCAGAAGGTGCTGACGGGCGTGTCCTTCGACGTGCCCGCGGGGAAGAAGGTGGCCATCGTCGGTGGCAGCGGGTCAGGGTAGGTGATCTGGATACCCCGGAAAGCCGGTACAAGCGTTGTGGTGGTGGTGGTGGTGGTGGTTGTTTATCGTGTCTCACTAGTCCCCACGCCTCTGGAACTCTCTCCCACTACCCATCCGAACTATAGAGTCTCTCCCCACCTTTTAAAGCCTCCATCAAAACTCACCGGTTCCGACTGGTGCATCCAACTTAACTCCACCAACCAGCAAATTTAATGAATACGTTGCATTGTTTATTTTTTAGATGTGTTTGTTTTAACTATATTTGCCTGTTTTTAAATTGTATTTGCTTGTCTAATCTGTGAGGCGACCTTGAGAGTTTTGAAAGGCGCCCTGAAATCAAATGTATTATGATTATTATTATTATTATTATATTATTAATAGTCCACTCTCTTACCGGTATCCTAGACCACTCCCCTACACAGGTTGATCACCAAGGCCCATGTTTGGTCTCACTTCTTGCAGGAAGAGCACCATCGTGCGACTGCTGTTCCGCTTCTACGAGCCCCAGCAGGGGAACATCTACATCGGGGGCCAGAACATCCGGGACGTCAGCCTGGACAGCCTGCGCAGGGCTCTGGGTGTCGTGCCACAGGTATGTGGAGGAGGCTTACTGCATCAAGCGGGGCTATAGATCGAATTGATATGTGTTTGGGTCGGGATGTGTATATATTAATCTAGGGTTAGGGTTCGCTGCTGGCAGCCATGTCTCCACCAGCAACATGACATGCGTATGTCACTGCAGTTTAACTGTAGTTGTACTACAATGAAATAAGATGAGGAAAGTAACTTTTACATACATCAACTTTATTTATGTTGATTCAATTTGGCTGGATGATAATGAGATTATGATGATTATCACTGGAGTTATGCTTTGGGATGGGAATCTTTTTTTTTGTTGCAGATTTGATTTGACAAGCTTTTGAGGGACGGCAGAATATTCAGTTGAAGACCGAGCTGTAAAATATATATTTTTTTATTGAATTGCAATGACCTTAAATGTAATGAAAGGTCTGACACTGCAAATGTACATCTGGTGCCTTGTTAACCCATAAGGGCGGGGCACCCAAAAAATATAAGCAACTAGGAGGCAGCATAGAACAGTGTAAAGCCAAAGTCACAACACTCGGCAAAGCGTTCATCGCACTCGGCCCACGACGTGATCCCAACAGATGGTCGGCGAACCACTCTCCGTCCCATCGTGTGGTCTGTTTCGGCTCGGGGGGGGGCTGCCGGTCCCCGCCACAGCGAAGCGATTGTCTTAACACTGTTTGCATTCCTCCTTTCTTTGGATCGGTGTGCCGTCAGGACGCCGTGCTGTTCCACAACACCATCTACTACAACCTGCTGTACGGCAACATCCACGCGTCGCGGGAGGACGTGTACCAGGTGGCGCGGCTGGCGGGCCTCCACGACGCCATCCTCAAGATGCCCCACGGTTACGACACGCAGGTCGGCGAGAGGGGACTCAAGCTATCGGGTACGAACCGACGAGGACAACGCTGCGTCGCCGTGGCGATCGCTCGACGCGTTCTCTCTCTCTCTCCCTGCGCATTCGTGAAGATCCGCTTGTGGGGGGAGGGGAGGTGGGGGAGGGGAGTTTGGGAGGGGAGGGATATGACGGGGTTTATTAAACGGAGCTTTGTTTCGAGCCCAGCGTGTGAGTGTGCATCACGCACACGCACACACTCGGAGACACGCGCACATGCAGTCACACGCGCATGCAGTCACGCGCGGTCACGCGCGGTATGCTTCCTCCATGGCCCCCCAAGTCGCTTTTAACAAATGTGACTGTAAATTGATGTGACGAAAAAAGGAAATTGTCTTGTTATTGTGAAAGTGGCTATTTAACAACGCAAGCAGGAGCAGCGCACCAAAGAAATGTGTGCAAATGTATGCAAGGCAGGGACATTTCAATAGAGGAAAGATCTCTTCTCAAGCTAGATCACGTTCCCAGTCTGTGACACAACGCTAATGTTCTCCTAATGGTTCAGTAAAACAACGACTCATCTAATCAAAAACGCCATATTTATGACTATCATTTTAATGCACATTTATGAATATGTAGTGTCACTTAGTAAAAAAAAAATTAAATTCATTTTAAATTAGACTATTGGCTGATGTGGCTTCAAAAGTTTTATCTTATTTTTTTTAATTCTTTTTTTAATTTAAGTGGACCGAATTATTATTGTGCCTGGTTAACAGATGTTCCTTAAATGGAAAAAGATAGTCAAAAGCTGATTTGGCAGCGACTCTCCTTGGGTTTTTCTCCTGCTTCGCTCGGACGCGTGGGCTGCCACCGTGACGCCTGATGGGAAAATGAACCCCTAATGAATCTGAACTGATAAGACACGACCATTTAATAATTTGGCTCATAGCAACCCTTGCATAACTTATTTAGTCCGAATGCTAAATGTCATTCAAGTCAACATTCAACTCTGCGCAATTACTGCCAGCATGATTGCCTTCATGTGGTGTGAGCTAGTGCGCAGGCGAGAGAGAGACGGAGAGAGAGACAGAGAGAGAGAGAGAAAAGACTATATTCTCATTAATTTCACTGCCTGTGTGTGACTGCTGCCAGAGTGTGCATCGGGCAGTGTTTGGTGGAGGGAGGGGAGGGCGTGCAAGTGCTCCAAGGCATTCACCTCTGCTGCTGGTGGTATTTATAACCGCTGAACACCAGTTGCTTTGAAAGGACCGCCTGCCATACAGGCCCGCCTGAGCTCAGCCAGAATTCATATGTGCCCGCACTACAATTTCCCCTTCACAATTGAGCGAGTGCTTCCGGTCCAGGGCCCCTGGCAGGGATGATGTTTTTTTTTGTGCGGCTGCCTTGGTTAATGTTAAACTGGGCCATGGGATGCATTCACACAAACGCAAGGAAACCGCACACCAACGCAAACACGCGTCTCTCGGAGGCGTCTGTGTGGATGGCGTTGTTGTTGATGTTGGTCTTTTTCTCTGTGGGATCGTCTGCTTGTTTTCTCCAGGAGGGGAGAAGCAGCGGGTCGCCATCGCCCGGGCCATCCTCAAGCAGCCGCCCATCCTGTTGTACGACGAGGCCACGTCCTCCTTGGATTCCATCACAGAAGAGGTGAGCCGCCCCGACACGGACCCCCCCCCCCCCCCCCCCCCTCCCCCCGTGTAGACAAGGCCCCCCCCCCCTACTAACGGCGTGCCCAAGACCACTGTGCGACCACGAGCGCACGCGAGCTCAATCGACTGGGCTCATGTTCACACTTAGCATGCGTGAGTGCCCTTCAATAGCTGTCACTAGGTTATCCAGGTAGCTATGCAATCATTCCGCTCAGACCGCCTCGCTCCTTTTGTCGCGCTATGACCGCTGGGAGGAGTCGGATATGAGCTGAGAGAGGTCGGTTGATTGTCGGTTTTTGTGTCACATCTCCGCGTTGACACAACCTAGACTCACCAACCCACGCACGCACGCACGCACGAGATCACTGTCTCTCCATTGTCTCTGCGTCCTACCCCATTGCTGGGTCGTCTTCGCCTTTCACATTGAAAGTCTCTAGGAGAACTGACAATAAACAAGGAGAAAGGAAAGCCAGTTCCAACTTTGTAGGTCCAGAAAGGGCAGTAGCAGACATGAGTTGATCATTTCCATAATTTGGATATTTATATGTGGTTATTTATGAATACCCAGCGCTGTCCTCGGTGTTAGCTTTCTCTGCAACGTCATGCGCATCATTTCATATGCATCATTTCATATGTTCCCAATGCAAAGGCAGGTAAACAAACTGAGATATTGCTGAGCCACGTTGTGTTGGCTTAGCATTGGCTGAAACTTGATGCCGGCTGGGATTAGGTTTCATATATATACTGTCATTCATGTCATATCCGCATTCACTTTTAGAAACCGTAATTGTGAATCAATGTTGTTGATGCTATTCATATTTCCTTGATGCCATGGAATATTTGGCTATGCTGATAATAATAATGTTCTTTGTTTACGTGTGTGTGTGTGTGTGTGTTGTTGCAGAACATTCTCAATTCAATGAAGGAGATGGTGAAGGACAGGACCTCCATGTTCATCGCCCACAGGCTTTCCACCATCGTGGATGCTGATGAGATTATCGTACTCAGTCAGGTAAGAAAGCGAGCATGTTATATCTGATCCGCGGGCCTCGGTTGAAACGTGGTTCATTTTGGTCCTCTCCAGAAAAAAAAGCCCTCTTTCAAATGGGTTCCTGCAGCCAATTACGAGAGCGTCTACCACGCCGGGTGTTAACAGTGCGCCGTGTTAATTACCAAGGCCCAATTAAATTGTATCGCCGTGGCGACCCGGACCCCGGCTGACCCTCGGTGCACGGCGGTGGCGGCGGGCCGTGTGTGACCTCACAGGCAGTGCCGTTTTTTCTTCCCAGTGCTCGCATCGCCTTCATCTACCTCCCCACCCCCCCCACCCCATCCGTGTGAGGTGGTCCGTCAAGCTCTTCTCATTAAAGCTCGACCGCGGACAACAGGGGGCAGCAACGCGCGCGCGTAGAAACAAATGTATGGAGCTTTTCTTTTTTTTTCTCCATAAGTGCTCATTAGCGCACTCTTGCGAGTTGTTTTTGTCAGATGGCCCGAGTCTTGTTTGTCGCCATGACTAATCATGTATGGGCCAGCTTCCCA
>NC_082391.1:16851849-16854926 GCF_031168955.1 Gadus macrocephalus | reverse complement strand
ACACCACACACACACACACACACACACACACACACACACACACACACAGCGGCTGAAACGATCGCTTCTCTGATCACACACAGATTAAATCATGCATGCCACGCATCACCTAGGTGGGCTGGGCGGGAGACAGCAGCCCCCCCGTCCTTTGAACATGAGCCGGAGCCGGAGCCGGAGCTGCGTCCTACCTGTCTGGTGGTCCTCTGTGGAGGTGTGTGTTCCGTGGAAGACCCCCGTCCTCGCTTGATCTATACACACGTACTCCCCTCCATGTGATGGCGCCGTGGGGGTGGGGGAGGGGTGGGGGGGGGGGGGGGGGGGGGGGGGGGATGCAGGTGGCGGAGTGGCGCCAGATGTGTTGTCAGTCAGTCAGTCATTCAGCCCGTCCAGCTGTCCGTCTGTCCGTCCGTCTGTCAGACAGGCAGGTGGTTGACGAAGGGGGGGAATCGGTAGCAGGTTTTTCCTTCTCCAGCCCGGCAGCCCTGCCTAGCACCTCTCCTCCTCGTCGCCGCTGCATGCACCGGGTCAATTCTAGCCAGACCCCCAGCCTCCGCAGCGCCAGAGAGAGACTGAGAGCATCACCGGGCGAGAGACACAGAGCGAGGGAAGGAGAGCGAGGGAGTGAGAGACGGAGCTAGAGAGAGAGTGAGAGAGAGAGAGAGAGAGAGAGAGAGAGAGAGAGAGAGAGAGGAAGAGAGGGAGAGAGAGAGAGAGCGCACGCTGGAAAAGTGTCTGTGTGTGTTTGTGTGTGTTGGGATTGGGGGGTGGGGGGGTGGGAGGTGCTTAACAGACGTAGCACGACACGGAATCTGCAGCTTCTTCCATGTCTGTCTGCGCGTGTTACAGCTGTGGTCCCCTCTGCCTCCCGGCTTCTCCCTGCATGTGCCTGAGTGTGTGTGTGTGTGTGTGTGTTGGTGTGTGTCCCAGCACCACGATCCACCTATGTAAGCACCGAAGAGAGAGCGAGAGAGAGAGAGAGAGAGAGAGAGAGAGAGAGAGAGCTCTGTCCCGATGGCAGCTCTGCGATGATGAGGCGGTGTGGAAGACGTGGAACATGAGAGAGAAAGCGTGCGGTGTGTGCTTGCAGAGGGGACAGTGAGAGAGAGAGAGAGAGAGAGAGAGAGAGAGAGAGAGAGAGAGAGAGAGAGAGAGAGAGAGAGAGAGAGAGAGAGAGAGAGAGCAAGAGAGAGAGAGAGCGGGAAAAAGAGAGGGAGAGAGCACGGGAGATGGAGCGAGAGTGCAGCAGAAAGGGGATTGTGCCGGAGAGGGGGAGGAAGAAGAAAGGCATACGAAATATGGGAGGGATCGCTTCATCTATCATCTTCTATCAAGTCAATGGCTCGACAGCAACTGTATGTTTCTGCTCGCATGATGTTTTTCTGCAACCTATGTGACTGATTGCGTGTGTGTCTGTGTGTGTGTGTGTGTGTGTGTGTGTGTGTGTGTGTGTGTGTGTGTGTGTGTGTGTGTGTGTGTGTCTGTGTGTCTGTGTGTGTGTGTGTGTGTGTGCGTGTGTGTGTGTGTTTGTGTGTGTGTGGAGAGGAGAGAGAGAGAGAGAGAGAGAGAGAGAGAGAGAGAGAGAGAGAGAGAGAGAGAGAGAGAGAGACATAGCTGTTTATGTGCGTGTGTGTCGGTGTGTCTGTATGTGTGTGTGACGTGTGTGCGTGTGTAGAGGAAAGAGAGAGAGAGCGAGAGAGAGAGAGAGAGAGAGAGCTAGACAGAGAGAAAGAGAGATAGAGTGTGGGTGTGTTTGTGTGTGTGTATGTGTGAGACCATTAAACCTGAACACATATTTTACCGATGCCTATTGGTTCTGTCCACACAAAGTCCTTTATATGCAAATGGCCATTTTAAAAATTGCTTGCTCAGAATTGTTGCGCATGCTAGATTGATGCGTATCTATCATGTTAAAGGCACAAATGCATGTACACATGTTTGTTATTGTCTATTTATCTTGGTACTGCACATGAACACCTGTCTGGAGTTGCTTCATGTGCATTTGAATACATTGTTTATCAGCATTGCAGCCAATCTAACCAGCATCACCACATACACACACACACACACACACACACACACACACACACACACACACACACACACACACACGCACGCACACACACACACACACACACACACACACACACACACACACACACACACACACACACACACACACACACACACGCACACACACACACACACACACACACACACACACACACACACACACACACACACACACACACACATACACACATATTAATAATTATTACACATGGTACACACAACTGCCAAATACTATAGCCAAACCAATCAAAGATAAAACCACACATACACTAAAAAACAATCAAAACTACTCTCATATAAAGACACACACACACACACACACACACACAGACACACACACACACACACACACACACACACACACACACACACACACACACACACACACACACACACACACACACACACACACACTGAGACTGGTAGAGAGGGGAATAGGTAGAGAGAAAGGCAGAGAGAGAGTGAATGGGAGAGATGTAGTGGCAGAGCCAGCTAAATTGCAAAAGAGAGAGAGAGCGAGAAAAAGAAAGAGAGGGAGACATTCATCCAGAAACACACCTTGGAGAAGGGGATAGACGGACCACAAGACTTTTGTATGAAGTTGGAGCCTGGGAGGTTGGCCTCCTAACAGGCTACCTGCCTGTCTGCCTGACTTAGTCACCCTCTCCACACTTCACACGCCCCGGGGGGAGCAGGGGAGCAGCCAACACAATGTGAAATCTGAAAAACTGAACTGAATGAGAAACCCAATGAGGGAAGGGGACCAGGAGGATGACGATTTGGAAAAGAAAAAGTCTGTCTGAAAATAAGTCTGTCTGGGGTAATGCATTGGAAGAGGGAAGAGGAGGAAATATTTAGGAAGTTGAACCATCTGTCGGGTGTGGAGGTCCACCACTGGCAGGGTACAAGGCAGGACAGGACAGAGAGAGAGAGAGAGAGAGAGAGAGAGAGAGAGAGAGAGAGAGAGAGAGAGAGAGAGAGAGAGAGGGGGAGGTAGATTGAGAGAG
>NC_082391.1:16826849-16846849 GCF_031168955.1 Gadus macrocephalus | reverse complement strand
CTAGCTGTGGCCTCAGGGTCTTAGGCTCCTCAAGGGGCGGTAACCCTCGGACACCGTGGTGGACTACGGTGGTCAGGGAAGCCGTCCGACTGAAGAAGGAGGCCTTCCGGGATATGATATCCTGGAGGACTCCTGACTCGGTTGCAGGGTACCGACAGGCTCGAAGGGCTGCAGCGGCTGCCGTGTCGGAGGCTAAGCAGCGGGTGTGGGAGAAGTTCGGAGAGGCCATGGAGAAGGACTTTCGGTCGGCACCAAAGTGTTTCTGGAAGACTATCCGGCACCTCAGGAGGGGGAAACAGGGAACCATCCAAGCTGTGTACAGTAAGGATGGGACTCTGTTGACCTCAACTGAGGAGGTCGTCGGACGTTGGAAGGAACACTTTGAGGAACTCCTGAATCCGAATAACACGCCCTCTATGTTGGAGGCAGAGCTCGAGGTTGATGGTGTTTCGTCGTCAATTTCCCTGGTGGAGGTCACTGAGGTAGTCAAACATCTCCGCAGTGGCAAAGCCCCAGGGATTGATGAGATCCAGCCAGAAATGCTAAAGGCTCTGGGTGTTGAGGGGCTGTCATGGTTGACACGCCTATTCAACATCGCGTGGGAGTCGGGTACAGTGCCAAAGGAGTGGCAAACCGGGGTGGTGGTTCCCCTGTTCAAAAAGGGGGACCAGAGAGTGTGTGCCAATTACCGGGGTATCACACTTCTCAGCCTCCCTGGTAAAGTCTACTCCAAGGTGCTGGAAAGGAGGGTTCGGCCGATCGTCGAACCTCAGATTGAAGAGGAACAATGCGGTTTTCGCCCCGGACGTGGAACTACGGACCAGCTCTTCACTCTTGCAAGGATCCTGGAGGGGGCCTGGGAGTATGCCCATCCGGTCTACATGTGTTTTGTGGATCTGGAGAAGGCGTATGACCGGGTCCCCCGGGAGAAACTGTGGGAGGTGCTGCGGGAGTATGGGGTAAGGGGGTCTATCCTCAGGGCCATCCAATCTTTGTACTCCCAAAGCGAGAGCTGTGTTCGTGTTCTCGGCAGCCAGTCAGTTTCGTTCTCAGTGGGTGCTGGTCTCCGCCAGGGCTGCGCCTTGTCACCAATCCTGTTTGTGATATACATGGACAGGATATCGAGGCGTAGTCATGGTGGGGAGGGGTTGCAGTTCGGTGGTCTGAGGATCTCGTCACTGCTTTTTGCAGATGATGTGGTCCTCATTGGATCATCGGCCTGTGACCTTCAGCACTCACTTGATCGGCTGGCGGCCGAGTGTGAATCGGCTGGGATGAGGATCAGCACCGCTAAATCTGAGGCCATGACTCTTAGCAGGAAACCGGTGGATTGCTTACTCCGGGTAGGAAATGAGTCCTTAGCCCAAGTGAAGGAGTTCAAGTACCTCGGGGTCTTGTTCGCGAGTGAGGGTACTATGGAGCGTGAGATTGGCCGGAGAATCGGAGCAGCGGGGGCGGTATTGCGTTCGCTTTACCGCACCGTTGTAACGAAAAGAGAGCTGAGCCGCAAGGCAAAGCTCTCGATCTACCGGTCGATCTTCGTTCCTATCCTCACCTATGGTCATGAGGGCTGGGTGATGACCGAAAGGACGAGATTGCGGGTACAAGCGGCCGAGATGAGTTTTCTCAGAAGGGTGGCTGGCGTCTCCCTTAGGGATAGGGTGAGAAGCTCAGCCATCCGTGAGGAACTCGGATTAGAGCCGCTGCTCCTTTACTTAGAAAGGAGTCAGCTGAGGTGGTTCGGGCATCTGGTAAGGATGCCCACTGGGCGCCTTCCTTGGGAGGTGTTTCAGGCACGTCCAGTGGGGAGGAGACCTCGGGGAAGACCCAGGACTAGGTGGAGAGATTATATCTCAACACTGGCCTGGGAACGCCTCGGGATCCCCCCGTCAGAGCTGGTCAATGTGGCCCGGGAAAGGGAAGTCTGGGGCCCCCTGCTTGAGCTGCTCCCCCCGCGACCCGACCCCGGATAAGCGGATGACGATGAGGAGGAGGATGAGGATTTTGATCATTATACGTTATGAAATTGCTTTGCTTTTCCATTGACGTAGCCCCTCTCTTCAATGTAGTCTAGTAGCTGTTGACACTGGGTGGTGGTTGTTCATGAGTAGCCGACAATGACAATCCTTAAACCGCCCTCACCAATGACAGATGGCCAATTAAACGCTGCGTCGCTATTATCTTAGAAGCTGCTAAATTCATGTCACTCCTACACTGATGAAGCACAAGGATAATTAATTCATGTCCAGCTGAATTACTATAAAGGAGTGACAAGTGTTCCTGTAGTGCAAACTTTACAACTTTAGTTCCTTTACAACTTAACTAACCTAATATCTGGGTATCAGTCGATTGCTGAGGGCTCAATAACGGTCCAAGGGTGTGTATTATTTCCCAATAATGTGACACCACTGCCTAATAATATTAATTAATCATATTAAAGCTGAAAGTGACCTCATATCTAACCGCATTCGGTAACTGTGGTCGAGGCGAAATAAGCCACTCGGACCCGTTATTGGAACATAATGTGGGGGCAACATTAACAGGTCAGATCGCTGCCGGTTTTTTTTTCCGTGGACAGACAGATGGACAGAAGGGATGCACGGAAATGGAACACGGCCTTCAAAGAGATTTACACATGTGGGGATCTTTGGTCTGACATCCAATTAGAGGGGCTATTTAAGTACATAAAAGCCTGTTATTTTGCATCTTGTACACAGAAGGAGGAGGTCTGTTAGTTAAAGCTTACAAGCAGTGTTCCTATGAGGATGAAATAATTCTCCCCCGAAACATGATTAAGGTGGCGATGCATAATAGCAACGTTAATTACTATTTTGTTTTATATTTTAGTCCCCCTATTGGCATTAATTGACAAATGAAAACTGAAGGTGCAAGCTTCCACAACTATTTACTATTCCTTAATTTAGCTGCTTTCATCCAGTGATTAACAGCTGTTTATATACTTTGATAATAAGCAGGTCGGGGAAAGATATCCTGCTTAAGGGATGCAAAAAGTTGGACTCTGGACATTTGGGAATTTAACTCAGCAGGTAGTCTAATAACCAAACTACATGGGCAATTTGGACTTGTGTATGATGTAATATAACTATGATTGCACCATTTACACATCGATTATTTATGATCTGTTTCCTCCTCAAGTCTCAGTTTTCTGCCTCGTGTCTCAAACTGCCCTCAGAGAAAACTTTCAACCAATCAACCGTTCAGTCGTGGGCACCGGCCTTTGCTTACCTCTAGGCTCTGTGATTGGTTGCATTAGTGACAGGCCAATGATGTCGCTTGACCCTCAACACTGTGATTCACAGCTTAAATGAGTACTGTGGTGGAATCACTGTCCCTCGGGATTATTGCAATAACCATGACAACTAATGCTGACATCCGGAGAGCCTAGAGATATGTATCTATACCTCTGCCTGACAAATTTATTTTGACGGCTAGGCTGAGAGAGGCTTTTGGGTATACGAGGAGAATGTTAGCTGGTGGAGTGACTCATTCTGGGAGGAAGTGGTTCTTATAATGTTGTTTTCAACTGTTGTTTTTAATTAACTCCTATTTGAAGCTTGACCAATTATTAGGATTAAGGCTTCCAAACATCAAACGTATAAGAAGGGGAAAGCAACACAACTGTCATCAGGAATGACTTTCCTTCAATGTATAACCTTACCATCGTAACTTTATATCCTGGAGTTTTCTTGATTGCATAATTGAAAAACGCCTACTTGTGTGGGCTTCTTGTGATGCACATGCAGGGCTGCATGTGTCTGCTAGAGCCCCTGTGTGTGTGTATGTGTGTGTGTGTGTGTGTGTGTGTGTGTGTGTGTGTGTGTGTGTGTGTGTGTGTGTGTGTGTGTGTGTGTGTGTGTGTGTGTGTGTGTGTGTGTGTGTGTGTGTGTGTGTGAGTGCGTGCGTGCGTGCGTCTGTGAGGGCTTCCTTATTGGGTTTTTTATCCCTCTCTCAGCTCTCTCTCTGCAGAGATGGGAGCCAACGTCCCAGGGGGGAAGAAGCCTGGCAAGGGTTGCTGTTGAAGATCAGACCGTCTTGTTGCAGTGAGCAGCAAACACGACGAAAGGGGAAACAATCCCTCCTCATTGACTTGGGGTTCACGAAGCACCTGCCTCAGGATGGAGTGCTCGTTCTCATGCCTCACCCTTTGTCTGTCCGTTGTCTCATTTCAATTCATTCTCGGTTTCTTTGTTTTCCAGTCATTCCCTTAATGTCTTCTTTCCCCTGTTGCCTGTATGTGTGTGTGTGTGTGTGTGTGTGTGTGTGTGTGTGTGTGTGTGTGTGTGTGTGTGTGTGTGTGTGTGTGTGTGTGTGTTTGTGTGTATGTGTGTGTGTGTGTGTGTGTGTGTGTGTGTGTGTGTGTGTGTGTGTGTGTGTGTGTGTGTGTGTGTGTGTGTGTGTGTGCGGTGTGTGCGTGTGCGTTTGTGTTTATTCCGTATTTGACCAGCACAGCTATTAAGTGTTTGCAGTAACGTACATTAACTCTGTGTGTGTGTGTATGTGCATGTGCGTGCACTCTTGTCAGTATGTGTGTGTCAGCCCATTGCCATTCCCGCTAGAGTCCGCAAACAGGCTGGTGTCCAGTAGTGGGGCTGTGGGTTTTTAAAGGAACTCATTAGCTGTTCAGACGTGGCTCCAGACAGCTCTCGGCCCCAATACATCTGCTGTTGGCCACATTAGGCCCATAATGCTCTCTTATTCTAATGAAGCTGAACGGGAAGGCCAGCGGTGGGGCCACTTCTGTTTGCTATTAATTATACTCCCCTTATACAGAGCTACGACGAGGCTTCCAGACGACGCTCCCGCTCCCACCCCGGTGAGGAGCGCATCTAAGCCTTTTGTCATTAATATTTATACCGTTCCAAATCCCGCCGCTCCGCTCATCGCATAGGGCTTGTCATTGAATCCTTGCATCAACACCAGGATTTGTTGCAAGAGATGGAATTATAAAGTTACCAAAGTCCACTGTTTGGGAGCTGCCTAGGGTTCCTTCGCTGTGGATTTCTTTAGTGACGTCGGATAGCTGGGTTTCATTACGGATATAGTTTTTGCTTTAATATTGCCAGAGATTGAAATAGATTCCGTGGCAAGAATAGATCACTACATGCTGTGCTTTTCAACCCACTTTGTTTCCAAATTGGATGGAATGGAATAAAAAAAGATTACATAAACTGGGTTCTTGTTTGAAAACTCTTTGTATGAGTCATGGCAGTGTGACTATTTTCCACTGTACTTAACCGTTCAAATTATTTTCTTGTGGATTGTAGGTATAAAAATACCAATCAAACATATTTGCAAAGGACTTCTCAAATCTTTCAGCCCTGCATTAATATAAATGTTTCACTTGTATGTATGTTTCGTGTAAATAAAATATGGATTCCCAACAAAGCATATTTTGGAATTTTCTTCTTTTCTTCTTTTTCATTGTCTTTCAAGGCCAAAAAGGGGACGAAAATGACATTCCTTTAAAATATGCATCGTTCATCTGCATTAATGAACACAGCCTCACCAAAATAACAAATGAAGAGCAACCGAATAACAATGTGGTTCATTTAGACTCCAACTGCCGCAACCTGTTCCCACCCTCTTTTAGTGCCACAGCACATCTTTCTGATATTCCCATACCCCCAAAACGAGCTTGAGTGCTTGGAATGTCAGGACTCTTGCATTTTACAGAAAGAGTTTGCTAAGGTGCGTTGTGTGGGGACTATTAGGAAGCGCTTTCCTACTGGGATCCACAAAGCCATATGCCTAACTGCCTTTATAAATAATTGATGCACAATGCATTACTTTTGGGGAATGCTTCTCTGCTTTATATCCACGTTTGAAGATTCATTTGAGGCCTGTTGTGGTGCCTAATAGGATTGTGTTCAAACCTTTGTCCGTCTGGGGAAAATAATTACGAAAGAACTCCGGACCGTTGAGTAACCAGATCCAATGCTTCCTGAGGAAGTACATAGAAATGGGTAGGCAGGGAACTAAGAGTGTATTACTTACATGAAGGTATTGTTTCTGTCTGCTGCCAGCAGACTGGTCTGGCAGTAATATAATTCTGGGAGTCGCTGCTCACTTTTTATAATGACAAAATAAAAATGTACGGAAGAAAAATGGAATTGGCTGTCTTACACATCTGGTACACTCTTTTTTCAGTTTTCACGACCGCTCACTTCTTCTCCGAGCGTGACAGAGAGAAGGACAGATCCATTTTTCATTTAGAATGAGAAAATACCCGGAAGAAAACAATGTATATTTCAGCCACTGAAAGCCCGGCATGAATTAATCATCAGTGTCAAAAATCATTTCATTTATTTATTAATCGCCACTCTCTGCCAAGGCATATGCCTGGGCAGCTCTGCATCATTCACAGTCATGCATTTGCGTGTGTGTGTGTGTGTGTGTGTGTGTGTGTGTGTGTGTGTGTGTGTGTGTGTGTGTGTGTGTGTGTGTGAGTGTGTGTGTGTGCGTGTGTGTGTGTGTGTGTGTGTGTGTGTGTGTGTGTGTGTGTGTGTGTGTGTGTGTGTGCGTGCGTGCGTGCGTGCGTGTGTGTGTGTGTGTGTGTGTGTGTATGTGTGTGTGTGTACATCTGTGTGTATATGTGTGTTTGTGAGTGTGTGAGTGAGTGTGTGTGTGTCTGTGTGTGTGTGTGTGTGTGTGTGTGTGTGTGTGTGTGTGTGTGTGTGTGTGTGTGTGTGTGTGTGTGTGTGTGTGCGTGCACAAGCATGACGTACATGCATGTGCTGGCGGTGTGGTCCTCTGTATTGACACGCAAATTTTTTCCCTGTTCATTCTATTTAAATGTTGGTGGAAAATGTGGTGGGGAATTGAAGCCTAAAAAGTCCTGCCATTGACCAGTCACCTGAGAATTCTGCTGTCCCCTTTCTGAACATCTTCATGCCCAATTAGCAGTTAACTGCTGGCATGCAATGAATAAAAACAATAATGCTCTCTGAACTGCAGTCCAATTACGAGATTACTGCTCTGGATGATGACACAGCACTTTGCCTCCGTTTGAATTGTTAAACAGTTAATCATTGATGCTTTCCCCTTAATCACTCTGCCCTATGTGTCATACTTTCGCTTCTGCCCGTGCCGGTTTTAAGGCTAAGTAAAAAAAAACACATAAATCTCTGATAGTAAACAAGTCCTGTTTGTTGAATTTCAAGGGTGTCGAGAAATGTTTTAAAGTGGCTCTGCTCTTGTTTGGATGGGTGTAGGTTGGGTGATATCTGGCAGGGAGATTCAAAAAGAGAAGTCTAGCACTGAAACAGCTTTAGATAAGGCAAACAAAGATGGAAGATCGAAAGTGGGACATTTTTGTCACAAAAGCTGTGTAGAATAGATAGTTGCAAGAAAATATGCCTTTTCTCTCGGAATGAAGATGTGAATTTGTGCCCTTGTATCGCCATCCCACAAAATGTGTATCTTTAAAAAATTGTGAAAAGAGTGTGTGTGTGTGTGGTGTGTGTGTGTGTGTGTGTGTGTGTGTGTGTGTGTGTGTGTGTGTGTGTGTGTGTGTGTGTGTGTGTGTGTGTGTGTGTGTGTGTGTGTGTGTGTTTGCATTCATATTTAAAGAAATGAGTGTGTGTCAGTGTGTGTGTGTGTCTCAACTCTGTGACTCAATATTGACACAAAAGTCAAGGCCTCAAATTGGTATATTGATGCAGTCAAGTGTCATATAGATATATACCACACATTTCTGTAACACATGTGCTAACACACACACACACACACACACACACACACACACACACACACACACACACACACACACACACACACACACACACACACACACACACACACACAAACACACACGCACACTTAACCTTCATATATCCAATCCCTATCCTCTCTAGAGCATGGTTAGTAGTATTGACGTGTCTGCGTTCTGTCTCTCACCTCACATGCATGACGAAATGAATACATTTCTTAAGTCACTAAATCCCAAGTCATTTCTCAAAATCATTGCTTGAATACATCAAGTCCAAATAGTCATAATGCAAGTCCTAAGTGCCAAGCCCTCTGGAATCATTACTAGATTATTACAGAAACCAAGGGACAAACAGAGCAGTACAAATCGTGCTCAAAGCGATACGGTTAGACAAAAATAGCATCTTACAAATCTTTTGGGGAATTAAATGCACATTTTGAGTTCCCATTTTATAAATACATATATCCATTTGTTTATTGCTATATAACCTTGAGAGAGAGAGAGAGAGAGAGAGAGAGAGAGAGAGAGAGAGAGAGAGAGCTACAAACCCCTGGAATAGGGGTTTGTAGCTTAGATCATCGAGTTTGTTTGCTGAGAAATACAGTTGTATTTCATTTGAAAATAAGCCATAGGGGGCATTTCTATTAAGATAAACCCTGTGCGTATAAAGCATCCAATATGAGATACTTTAATACTACCCTCTCATATCCTTTTGTCAACACAACACAGTTTTCCCTTTGGTCATCACACATTGCCTTTTCATCAGGCTCCTTGGCAGTGGAACAGGTGAGAAAGCACCCAACGGGCCTATCAATACACCAGTTTATTATTGTTTTTTTGGAAACCACAACAAAAACAAAATATGGGGGGGGGGGGGGGTGGATACGTTACAGTGTAATGGATATCATCAATCGCTCTCGACTTCGCTCACCGAATGCACCTTTATGCCGACTGTGGGATATACAAAATGTATATCTTGTGTATTTTGACCCACTTACACACGGAAGGATAGAAGGGGGGGGGGGGGAGGGCATTAAGGGCGGTCTTAAGACCCATAATGCATTAGCTAATGAACAAGAGCAGCCTGGGTTGACATGGCTGCTCCCACCCTCAGAATTCATAACGGTCTGAAACGCAAGTGAGAAGCGCCAAGCGCAAGTCGCTTTGTGAGCGGTTCTATGGCGATGTCGCTAGTTTACCGGCGCAAAAATTACTCTTGCGCCCGGCGCAAATCTAAATAGGGTTGGTCTAAAGTAGCCTAATTACCCGTAGGTGTGGTTTGGGCGTGACGTGCAACAAACCAATGAGAGTGCCAGATCCCATCCCCTTTAAGTGCCATGAGCGCATTTGAATCTGACGAGTTGATATTTTGACAGCGCGTCTGCAGTCTCCGATGAGACAGATGCACATGAATTTCAAACTTCTAATGGCTCAGCTTATGGCCAAATAATATGGCCTAATTCACACATGGAATAAGGTTTTCTTCCAAAACTTCAGAAATACTGAGTCCTCAAATAAATTTCGCTGAAGAAAACTTAACACACATATGATATGCGGTAACTGCGGTTCTATTTAATGATATACGCAATGCATTATAAACATTGTTTCTTATCAGTATTGAATGCATTATCGTTATCGACTTGTGTTCCTAATATGCATGATGCGTCCCCCCGTTAATATACATTGCCATGGACTGTATTGTGCGTTCCGTGTTTTGTTTGCGTGTGTTTAAACAGATGCACGCACACACGCGCGCCCACATTCATTAATTATTTTATAGATACACACACGCACGCCCAGATTCATTCATTCTTTTTAACACTTACTCGTGGTAAAACAATGTTTTCTCACGATCAAATACTCATCAATCCTAATAGTTTTGGGCATGTACACGATGTCTGTGTCAAGAAAAGATGTGTTTGCTGTACGGTGTTTGCAGATGCATTGATTTAAAAGTACAACTTATTACCGCTGTATCAGCTGTTCTTTCCCAAATTATTTACCAAGAATGTGTGACTAGGTAGATGAGAGATGCAAAGCTGAACCAGGATCTATTGCACCAATTGTTTCAGAGCTGAGTGTTAACCGGACTCCCTCTGTAACTAACGCTGTACCTATATGTACGGTGGGCCAAAACTGCATGTCAAACCGCATGTCAAATCGCATGTCAAATCGCATGGTAAATCGCATGACGCATGACGCATCGCATGAAATTAACGCTGTACCAATATGTACAGTCGTGCAAAATCGCATGTTAACTCGCATGACAGAGCTGAGTGTTAACCACACTCCCTCAGAAATTAACGCTGTACCTAGTACAGGCGTGCAAAATCGCATGGCAAATCGCATGATAAACCGCATGTCAAATCAAATACTAACAACTAACCGGACTCCCCCTGAAAGTAACACTGTACCTATATGTACGGTGGCGCGGCCCCGCTCTGTCTCGAGGTGTAAAACCCGCAGGCGAGCGCCGCGACCAGTATGTCCAACTCTGGCGATCCCACTGATCGCCTCAGAGCTGAGTGTTAACCAGACTCCCTCTGAAAATAACGCTGTACCTATATGTACGGTGGTGCGGCCTCGCGCTGTCTCGAGGTGTAAAACCCGCAGACGAGGGCCGCAACCAGTATGTCGAAACCGCGGTATCCCCTTGACCGCTTCAGAGCTGAGTGTTAACCAGACTCCCTCTGAAAATAATAAAAAGGAAGCACTCAGAATAGGGTTCATGAACATAAGGTCGCTTTCATCTAAGGCGCTCTTGGTCCATGATTTAATTATTGATAAAAAGATCGACATACTGGGCCTTTGTGAAACCTGGTTAAAACCAGATGAGTTTCTAGCCTTAAACGAAGCTACTCCACCCCATTACGTTAGCACCCAAGTATCTAGAGAAGTTAAGAAAGGTGGTGGAGTAGCCCTGATATCTAATTCTAAGCTTAATTTAAAGCCGAAGAATAGATATATTTTCAGATCCTTTGAGGTGCTAGCGCTCTGCACCTCAGCTCCTCGAGAAGCAAAACGAGTTCCAGACTCTTTTGTTTTAGCTGTAGTATACCGTCCTCCAGGACCGTATTCAGTTTTTCTGGATGAGTTTTCTGACTTTGCAGCTGATTTGGCTACATACTCAGACAATATTTTGCTTATTGGGGATTTCAACATTCACGTGAATAACCCGTCTGATGCCCTCACAAGGGCTTTTCTGTCCATTACAGATACGCTTGGCTTCAAACAGCTCGTCCAGCAACCAACCCACATCGGTGGAAACACGTTGGATCTCGTTCTGACCCGCGGTGTTGACATTTCGCAGCTAGTGGTCTCTTCCTACACCTCAGCTTTATCAGACCACTTTTTGCTCACTTTCCAGGTGGTGGTATCCTGCCCCTGCGACGATCAGCAAGCTACTTTCAGCTGTCACCGCATCACACCTGCAACCATTACAGCTATGGAAGATAAGTTATCTGGTTCACTTGCACCTCTCTGTAACTATAGTGGTTCTGTGGAGTGCCTTACTGATGACCTCAACATTGACTTGTCTGTTGCCATTGATTCAGTTGCTCCGTACGTAACTAAAAAACGAACATTGAAAAAACCAGCTCCTTGGTTTAATGCAGAAACTCGCATTTTGAAGCGAAATTGCAGGATCCTTGAACGCAAATGGCGCTCGACTAAACTTGAGGTCTTTCATCTTGCATGGCATAATAGTCTGATCACCTATAAGGGTGCGCTGACTATCGCCAGGAACGCCTACTTTTCTAGTATCATTAATTTGAATAGAAATAATCCTAAATTTCTTTTTGACACGGTGAGGAGTCTCACTCAGAAACAGAATCAGACCGTAGGCTCCTCGATCTCGGCAGGTGAATTCATGGATTTCTTTGAGAATAAGATTCAATCAATTAGAGAGGAAATTGATGCTTACCGGGCGGCTAATCCTACACATCCTGTGGGGCAGGATGGGGTTCTGCCAAGTAGGATGTTGAACTCTGACGCAACTCTTTTGGAGTTTAAGGCGATTTCCTTGGTGGAACTTGAAAGGGTGATAAAGGCCTCAAAGCCAACAACTTGTATGTTGGATCCGCTCCCTTCTAGGGTTCTTAAGGAACTTTTTCCAACGGTGGGGCCTGTTATCCTCTTGCTTATGAATCTTTCGTTTTCAACAGGAATTGTTCCTTCCAATTTCAAGGCTGCGGTGTTAAAACCGCTACTCAAAAAGCCTGGCCTAGATCCTGAATTAGTCAGGAACTATCGGCCTATATCGAATCTGCCCTTCTTGTCTAAGGTACAGGAAAGGATTGTAGCAAAGCAAATTGTTGATTATTTGACGAGGAATAATCTCTTCGAACCTTTCCAGTCGGGGTTCAGGAATTTCCACTCAACTGAAACTGCTATTACAAGAGTTGTAAATGACATCCTTCTTGCTTTGGATAAAAACACAAGCACAATGCTTGTGATGTTGTATCTGAGCGCTGCGTTTGATACGATTGACCATAGCACTCTTCTTCATCGTCTTGAACACTATGTTGGTTTCGGGGGTACGGCTCTTGGTTGGCTTGAATCGTACCTCACAGATAGAACCCAATTTGTGCTTCATGAGGGTGCAGAATCGAAGCATTGTAAATTGCGCTTTGGCGTACCACAAGGGTCGGTTCTTGGTCCATTGCTTTTTGCAATTTATATGCTTCCCCTCGGTGACGTTATCCGCGGCTTCGGAATAAGTTTCCATTGCTATGCGGATGACACCCAGCTCTACATTCCTGTAGATTCCGGGGATTCTGCCCAGATTCAAAAGGTTGAGTCCTGTTTGGCTGCTGTGAAGGGCTGGATGTCACAAAACTTCCTACAGCTTAATACTGGGAAGACAGAGCTGATGATTATCGTCTCGAAGCGGGACCGGGAAAAGTTTGAGGATGTCTCTCTGTGGTTGGATGGCTTCGCCATCCCACAGAGTGCATCCGTCAGAAATCTTGGTGTCTTGTTTGACCCTCAACTATGCTTTGATCAGCATATAAGAAGTATAACTAGAATTGCCTTTTTCCATTTGAGAAACATTGCAAGAATCAGATCAATGTTATCTGTAGTGGATGCAGAGACACTGATTCATGCGTTTGTCTCGTCAAGACTGGACTATTGCAATGCACTGTTCTCGGGATTACCGAACTCTACTACAAAGAGTCTACAGCTGGTACACAATGCGGCAGCTAGATTGCTGACCAGAACGAGAAAGTTTGATCATATTACACCTATTCTCGCCTCTTTACATTGGCTACCAATAACTTTCAGATCAGACTTTAAGGTGCTATTGCTAACCTATAAAGCCTTGCATGGACTATCTCCATTGTACCTGAAGGACCTGATTATTCCTTATAGTCCTTCTCGGTCTCTCCGGTCTTCGGGAGCCGGCCTTCTTTCATTGCCGAAGGTTAAAAAGAAATCGGCTGGACAGAGAGCATTTGCCTATCGAGCCCCCTTTTTATGGAATAGGCTGCCATCGGCGATCAGGGAAGCTGACTCTGTGGAGCTATTCAAGGGGAAGCTCAAAACGCACCTCTGCAATCTTGCATTTGGAGTGTGAAAACAACAGATGCGTAGTGAAGACTGCTCTGTTTGCTGGTGCTTTTCTTATTACATTATACATTCCCACTATGTACTTTTCCGTTCTAATTCACTATTCTGTCAGTTGTAGCGTGCTGCGGGTGCTGGACTGGATGCCTGGACTCTCCTCATGGATAACCGGCCAGAACCCCATCACCATTTTAATATGATGTACATGTATTTACCTGTATGCCATTTGTGGCACCCATTGCACTCCTGACCATCCCTGGAAGAAGGGATCCCCTACACTGCGTTTCTTCTCAAGATTTCTTCCTTGCTGATTCAAGGGAGGTTTTTCTTGCCAGTGTGGGGGCATGGGTAAAGGGGGGTGTCACAAATATTTGGCCTGTTAAGCCCTTTGAGACTGTAATGGTGATTAAGGGCTATACAAATAAAATTGAATTGAATTGAATTGAATTGAAAGTGCATGCGCGAAGCAACATTATGCATGCGCCCTTAAAATAGCATCTGAACAACGAGCCACTGACTTTAAACCAGGTATTTCCTGGTTTGTGGCGCAAGTGATTTCTGAAACTGCAAAATAGCAACAGGGAACGTTTGCGCCAGAATACGCCTCCTCCTTTCGCCGAACCGCCCCTTTGGGCGCAAGATCATTCCCTAATTTACCGACGCGTGGCGCAGGAGGGAAAATAATTCTCTGCGCCAGTTGCAAACTAGCAACGGCACATGCGCCAGTGAGAAAGTCAATTGCGCCGGATGCAAGATAGGGCCCTCAGAGTAATTTTGTCTCCTACCAAAAGAGGCGTGTCCTGGCGTAATGTCGTGACCACTGGTGTAGTCCAGGGTATACGCGGGTATACGGCGTATACCCACTTA
This sequence comes from Gadus macrocephalus, assembly GCF_031168955.1. Taxonomy (NCBI): domain Eukaryota; kingdom Metazoa; phylum Chordata; class Actinopteri; order Gadiformes; family Gadidae; genus Gadus; species Gadus macrocephalus. The sequence goes on along the minus strand of NC_082391.1, from coordinate 16,832,688 downwards.
TTTTTAAGTAATCATTGCGTATACCCACTTCTAAATCTCCCCTGATGCGCACCATTCAGTAGTATCTGCAAGCCAAATTGCCTACTTTTTTGCGTTCACACCAAACGCGACGGGGCGACAAGATCCCATACAAGTGAACATAGAGACGCGTATCGGGCGAATTTTTCGCGAGGGAACACCGGCGACAAGTTTTGATTTGTCGCGCCACACTTTCGCCGTGCACAGGCGAGCGCGTTCACGAGGATTTGTGCAGCGACAAATTCGCTCAAGTTGAAATATTTCTACTTTGACGCAAATTTCGCGTAATGACAGCCATTCAGCGTTCAACAGCGCTGATTGGCTGTCATTGGCCACTGAGTGACGTATGTAACGTAACAGCCTATCAGCGTTCAACCGTCAAACTCAGTGCAGTGCAGTCCGGGGTGAACTGCAGCATGGAGGACAAAGTGATTGTTGCCGTTTGCGACTCCAGGAGCTCTATATATACTATATAATATAATATGATTGTATATATAATATCACAGCCAAAAGCTCTGTGCGCCATGACCCACGCTACTCTGCCTCTTATTGGCTAATACTCGCTGCCTTTACTGATTCGATTGTTGAATAATTTGAATGATGACGTTCAATCATCATCATATGATATTTATATATATATTGATATTATCTATATCTAACGAGATGATAAATGTGGAAGAGAATGATGTGCGGTTTTTTTAATCTAAGGTGAAATATGAACAAGGATGCATTGTCAAATTCAGATCTGAAGTATTTTATTTAAATAAATGTTCAAAAAATTACTGAAACACCATGTTTGCCTTCATCTATATTTTACATTCATGCAGGCTGCCTGTGTGACCAGTAATACCTACAAACTGCTCCTGATCAAGTCATGTTAATTTTATAATAGTGGCCCACTCTGGCCCATGCTATGTGTTGCAAATCAGCTGTTCAAATACACAGTTTACAAAATAAATTGCTGACTTGCCAAGTGAGAGAATAGGTGTCATTCCAGGAATAAGGAATAGTTCACTCAAAATGCACAGTTGTCTGTCACTAGTCTGTGGGCCAGTATTGGTTTAGTAATTTCATAATCCTTCCTCCCTGAGATCAAGCAGCAGAAATTATGTGACAATGAGCAAATACTATTGAAGGATTTTGGGTAAACTAAAAAGAGTAGTCTCACATGTAACTGTTTCTAAAACAGGGCGTTTTTCTGGGGTGCTTTAAAAAGGGCAAACATTTAGAGTATACCCACTTCTCGAGGGACCACTACACCACTGGTCGTGACCCTTTATGTCACGGGTGCTTTCCCGTGTGTATTCAGCAGATTAAGAAACCGGGCAGAAAGCGAAGATATGTTGTCCCAAAGCTGTGAAAAGTCTGGGCGGCCTCACGCACCTTATTCTGAACACATGATTAGCATTGTGATGATGTTCAGTTATTTGTCTTAATTAACCCTGAGCTTTGAGGCGAAGGACTACCCAATTGACTCAGATTAGACGTCTAACCAGCCAACTCATTATGGAAATGATTTTCTATTCTCCCCACCCCAAACCTCACCTTCGACTTAATCACAGGTCTTTCCTCGCTCCTCTCGGTTCTGTGGGGGATAGAAATAGTTCTTGGGGAAATTCAATTATCTCGGAAGATAGGCTACGGTTTTTATACAGGCTCCACACTTCACCCTTCACCTGGAAGATACATTTATTCCCCGTCTTCTGATCAGTTCTTCTCCATCTCCCTCACACCTATTTCAAGCCTTTTAAACTGTTAGCAAACGCCGGCATTTATATGGAAATTCACAGAATGCATTTTTCGTCTTTATTCAACGCCTCATCTCATTAGTCCCGTTAACCAGCATGGAGCCAGGGGGTCGGACAGGGGGGAGGAGAGCCCTTTCCTTGTGTTTTGGCTGCTGTTCAGTCGGCATGCTGCAAGCGCTGGAAATCATTACGGTCTGTGAGAATAAACCCGAAGATACCTGGGGGACTTAGACAGAGACGGAGATTAAACGTCACGCAATCTCACGCTCCCACCGGGGGCTTTCAAATACACGCCCAAACACATTGGGTTAGGAAAAGGTAGTGGAGGAACCAAACATGACGTTGGGCCATCTCATAATCTCCCCGGCGGGGCTTCTCCTTTTCATCATGGCGGGTTGTTTGTCTTCATTCAGCGGGAAGCGGGAGGGATCAACCAGGGACGCACACCGGACAGAGATGTTTCCTACAAATCCGTTTCAACGTTCAAATCCCTACCAAAAAACGAAGCATGCAATTTCCACTAATGTAATACATAGTTTTCCATAAATGTGACAATGACACACAACATAAACAGGTGCGATACATTCTGTGGGAGTTGTTGCTTTACCTCCATTCATTCTCTCTAGGTGAGATACGTTTTTGGGTATGTGTGTTTGTGTTTGTGTGACAGACCACAAATCTCCTTGCTAGCAAATATAGCCGCAAACCAACATAATGACATATTAATATTTCCTTCCTACTCCTTTCAAAGTATCTGTGGTGATTTGACCTTTGTTGGTTTTCCCGCCTTCAATGCAGGTTGAAGGCTGAGATCAGTATTGCTGAGATTTGTGCGAAGGGTGTTGTGTTTTTGTGGAGGTGTGGGAGTATGTGTGTGTGTGTGTGTGTGAGTGTGTGTGTGTGTGTGTGTGTGTGTGTGTGTGTGTGTGTGTGTGTGTGTGCGTGCGTGCGTGCGTGCGTGCGTGCGTGCGTGCGTGCGTGCGTGCGTGCGTGCGTGCGTGTGTGTTTGTGTGTGTGTGTGTGTGTGTGTGTGTGAATAAAGCCCAGCAACAACATCAAAGACGTCAGTGGTTCCTGATCGGTTATAAAAAATAATGTTGATTATATTGACGACCCTTCCAGACACTAGATGGAACACCTCTCTAGGGAGAAAATGTAAGTAGGGAGCCATGAAAATACCGAGGAATTCATCTCAATATCGAAGAGAAAAGTCATTCCTTTTAATTTATTTATGGCAAAAGTCTCGAAGGGAATGTAACACATCGTTTTTATAATCTTTCTAAGTCCTAAGTAAGTCCTCGTTCTGTTATGATGTTCATTTTCATTATACCAGAAACCAATTTCCTTTTTAACTTTTCAAATATTTCATTTCTTATAAGATGGGGCTGGGTCCGGGGCTCTGCACTCAAACAGCCTTTCTAGCACCCTTGGAGACGGCAACCATGCATCCATGAGCCCTGTACATGCCTGCACGTTACCGAAACAAGGAACATAACAGAGGAGCTGGACGAGTGGTCCATCAGCTCTGGGCAGAAGCCATCGATCCCTGTAGACCAGCTCTGTTTGACGGACTCATGGAACTTAGCTGAAATGGAAGATAATGGCAGAAGATGCCTTATGAAGATCCCCAACCACGTTACAGCGTGTACCCAGTGTGAGCAATTGCCACCTAGGTCGATACTCCCCTCTTCAGTTCTTCAATTCATTCACACAAATGCTTCTTCTGGGTCCCTAAATGAAGTGCCTTCAAGATGATGTATCGTTCAGCCGGCAGCAGAATCTGTCTGCTGCTAGTAACGTCTGTCGTTGGCAAACGACCAGCGAGCAAACTATGTTCGGTCAGCCAGTTAGGTCTGTAAAATATTCTGGCAATTTCAAATCATGACAATCCTCTCTCGCGCACACACACACACACACACACACACACACACACACACACACACACACACACACACACACACACACACACACACACACACACACATACACACACACACACACACACACACGCACGCACGCACACACACACACACACACACACACACACACACACACACACACACACACACACACACACACACACACACACACACACACACACACACACACACACACACAGCACACACACACACAAACACACAGAGCACTAAACATTTATCTTTTACAGTGAGCCGTGCTGGGACACCTTAGCATAACTTAGCAGCGTAGCGCAACCGAAAAACGCCAGCAAGGTCAGAAATTAGCATTCCTGTGCGTGTCCCGCCGGCGTCGCAGCGACGCTACCCTCATGACAAGGCAGGGAGAGGGCTGCCGCTGCGGCGGTTGGGGCGGGGGGGGGGGGGGGGGGGGGGGGGCACAGTACCGCCCCAGACACGACGACGCCGATGGAGAGGCGACGCCGACAGCGGCCGGTTGGGGGGGGAAAGAAGAGATTAGAGGAGTAAAGCACCGCGATGCATCGTCTCCGGTGGGGGGCCCGAAGGGTGTGTGTGTGTGTGTGTGTGTGTGTGTGTGGGTGCAAGTGTGCGTGTGTGTTCTTGCTTGTGTGTGTGTATGTGTGTGTGTGTGTGTGTGTGTGTGTGTGTGTGTGTGTGTGTGTGTGTGTGTGTGTGTGTGTGTGTGTGTGTGTGTGTGTGTGTGTGTGTGTGTGTGTGATGTAGTAGTATTCAGGGTAGTAGAGCTTTTTAGCTGACTTTGGGCTTGTAGCGCTGCAGTGCGCTGGCAGGGGGGTGGGTGGAGGAGGGTGGGGGTGGGTGGAGGAGGGTGGAGGAGGGTGGGGGGGGTGGGGGGTTCGGGGGGGGGGGGGGGGGGGGGTGGAGGAGGAGCTGTGATCCGCTCCAACTTGCTGGGGATGAGCAGAGGATTTCCGCAGGGAAGGGATTTGGCAAAAAAAAAAGAAGAGCTAAGCATGTTGAGACCCCCATGACAGACCCCCTCTTTGGACGGGAAACGGATACAAATGTGTGTGTGTGTGTGTGTGTGTGTGTGTAGGTTTATTTATACATTTATGTTCACAATTGAACCAATGCCGTTATGCAATCCGAACCCCAGTTCCCTTCGTCTTCTTTGAACCCCACAATTTTTTTTTAACCTTTTCTTTTCCCCAATTTCTCCTGCATAACCTCAACGCCCACTGAGGTCTCATTCACACTTTTTATTTATTAAACTCTCACTAATTGATGCATGTTCATATCCTCAGGTTCCTTTCCACTCCACCAACCTCCACCTCCTCCTCCTCCATCTCCCCCTATGTGCTCCCCACTTGTCTCTCTTTCATCTGCTCCCCACTGGAGTCCGTGATAGAGCTGGTTCCGTTGTCACGGAGACGAATGGCTGCATGAGACGCACTGGGGACACAAAGTGAGCTTTTGGCAGTTTAGGTTTCATGAGGCAGGAGTTGAATCGTAAAGTGGCAGTACGAGGGAGGGGAAGTGAATGGAAGAAAGGCCAGCAGCAGTATAGCAGCCGTCTTGAGGAGTTGAACAAAGCCCTCTGACAGGCCCATTGCGATGGATAAGAGCTGACAGGTAAACCAGAATCCGCCGTAGCCTAAATATCCCATTGGGTAGACCAGGATACTGAGGAAAGCGAACGTATCTTTCTCTCTCTCTCTCTCTCTCTCTCTCTCTCTCTCTCTCTCTCTCTCTCTCTCTCTCTCTCTCTCTCTCTCTCTCTCTCTCTCTCTCTCTCTCCACACAAACACAAACACACACACACATTCACACACACACACACACACACACACACACACACACACACACACACACACACACACACACACATGCACACACACTCACGCTCACACTCACACTCACACTTACACACAGATTAGCGTCTCAAATTCACATGCAGGTCAAGTGTGAATGTGCATCAATAGGACTGTGTGTGTGTGTGTGTGTGTGTGTGTGTGTGTGTGTGTGTGTGTGTGTGTGTGTGTGTGTGTGTGTGTGTGTGTGTGTGTGTGTGTGTGTGTGTGTGTGTGTATGTGTGTGTGTGTGTGTGTGCGTGTGTGTTTGTGTGCGTGTGTGTGTGCATGTGTGTGCGTGTGCGTGCGTGTGCGTGCGTGTGTTTCT
>NC_082391.1:16811849-16821849 GCF_031168955.1 Gadus macrocephalus | reverse complement strand
TAATTCATTTTTAATCTGGTTACACATCTAGAGCAGTACATGAAGGCTGAATAATGTGTTGGTGATGGCTATGGTACAACTCGAGAAAATAAGTTTTAATGATAGCGAAGATGGATGCAAATACAGTAGATGCTGTTCTATATACTGACACGGTGGATACACAATACTGTCAATCCCAAAGATGAATAACATTGGTGACGCGCCATGCATCTGTGTCTCATATACACTTCAAAATACACTGTACTGTATAAATATTTAATCATTGAATTCATCCCAGCAAAGTTATTAAAACTTGTCAATGCTTACTGAACATCTATATTTCCCTGGGCCATTGATGAGATTTCCACGACGGTTTAGTGACAGATGATATCTGCGAGCATCTGTGTGTGGTGTGTGTGCGTGCCAGTGAGTTTGTGAATGCCTCACCAGATGTGCACCGGTGTACCTTAACAGGTTTTTCAATTCCAACATCCCCAGCCAGATGTGCTTCTTCTTGCCAATCCGAAAGGAAACGCACGCATTCAACAAACCGAAAAAACACCGACAACCAGCCAAAGACAATATCCAGCCGGGGGACTGCACTGAATTAAATGTCACAGCAAAAGAGTTTCTATCCCTTTTTTTTGTTTTGTCACTCACTCTCTCTGAGCCTCACTCTGCTAACCGGCCGCCCGCTGGGTAAACACCGGCGGCGGTGATGGATGTACAGATCAGAAGGCCTGCTGTGTTCATGGCACCCCCATCCGTCAAGCCCGCCGGGATGTCCCGGGCAGAGACCCTCCTCCCCTGGCACAACCCTCATCATCCCCCCCCCCCCCCCCCCCACACCAGCCCCCCTTCTCCCTTGTCCATCACACGCTTAACGTGTTTGTCTTGCCCGTTGCCTAGACAACCGGAGCAGATTCTCCCGAAACGGTGTCTCACCATCCCTTCATGTCATCGAGTGCATCTTCGACCACCACCGGTCGGAGATGCGGATGAGGCAGCGGTTGATCTTCGATCGAAGTCCAAAGAAGACCAAAACCCACAGCACCGAGGACAACAGCGAGGTGGGGAGACGTATGTGCCACAAGAATAATTGATGAAATCTGTCTTGGTTGTGACATTGTTTACAACACCAGGGTACAAGCTCCTAGTTTGTAATCGGGACGTTTTCTTCTCAACATTCGATGCATCATCTATACTCTGTAGCTTTACCGAGGGGATTCTCATTGTGTTTGCTAGCTGGTTATGGGATTGTTTTATTCTGCTGTGCCTAGGGGGACTAATGCAGGACAGAATGGACCACCCCCCGCCCACCGCTTCCTCCCCCGCCACACACACTCAGACACATACACACACACACACACACGCACACACACGCATACACACGCACGCACACGCGCGCACATGCGCACACACGCACACACACACACACACACACACACACACACACACACACACACACACACACACACACACACACACACGCATACACACACACACACACACACACACCCACACACACACACACACACACACACACACACACACACACACACACACACACACACACATATACATCCATTGTATCCCGCCCACATGTTAATGCAGTGCACTTTGCCAGCACGGTCCTCATTTTAGATTCCATCGCTACCTCGCTGCATCCTCGCCCTCCGACTGCGTCCACCAGCTGAGGGTGTTTGCTCTCTTCACAGGGACCCGGCGGTCAATAGGAGGCTAAAGTCAACAGAGAGGCAGTCAAGTGTAAACTTTATGTTGCCCTGCTTCTCAACCCGGCGCCAATATGTTTCTTTACCTGCGTCCTTGGCATACAGGCTGAGAGTAACATAAAGGTAAACCAACAAACCAACAAACCAGCAAACATGCTTTTGGTTGTTCGTCAGTGCAGCTTGGAAACTTGCTTCACTGAACCCTGAAAATAATGTCATTTTCAATATACATGTATATACTGTATATACAAATGTACAATGTGTCAAGCCCGTCGGACCCAAAACAACACTATTTCCTTCACAGCCATACACCACAACAAAAACCACCCACGTCCGGACACCTGACTGCGCGGACACGTGTTACGTAATCGCTCCCTTCAAGGGAGTTTAGGAGGTCTCTGGGTCTACGGGCCAAAGGCTATAAGACGTGGTCCCCTAGGACTGCGTGTGTTGCCACACTAAGACAGTGACCTCCTTTGTGCTGTAATGCGGTAATCCACCACGGCGGAACTACCCCCTTTATCCAGTGCATGACGGGGGCGACTCCTGGCTTAAAAATAACATCCCTTCCATTTTCACCTCCTGCACACCCTGCAAGGTGTCATTCGGCTCCACCGGGTACTTACCATGGAGTGAGAGAGAGAGGGAAGTGGAGCGACGAAGAGTGAGCAGGACTGGGATTTGCGTGTGGGTGTGTGTGTGTGTGCGTGCGTGCGTGCGTGTGTTTGTTTGTGTGTGTGTGTGAGGGTTTATGAGGAGGCTAGACGATAGAGCTGTCTCTTTCGATGAGGTATGAGTGTGGATATGTGCTTCATATTGACTGACTTATGCAGCCTGTCATGGGTGCATTTCGAAAGTGCATTTGCAAATGTCTTTCTTGGGCCATTAGCCCTGACTAATTTACTGTGAAAGCCGTGACACATGGTACACCTGCCCAAACAGTCCGCCTATATATACACACACACACACACATACACACATGCATGCACAAACAATCACGCACACTCATGCATGCACACTCAAACACGCACACACACCGGAACACATGCATCCACACACTTCCCAACCTGTGCTATACTTGACCCAACCCTTACTGTCCAGAAATAATGTAAGTGTCAAAGGAGCAGCAGAGATCATTCACGTCCTATCCGAAGCAGTGTTAAATTTAGTCTCTCTGACAATTACAATGGCGACAGGAGAGATTAGAGGTTCGGGAGGGGAGCTCGTGAGTAATGTCCGGGTCGGGTCGGGCCTTTTCACGACGTGATGTGTTTTGAGATCATTGCAAAGGAGGCCTATTATGTCTACTAATGACCTCATCATTCAACCAGAGCCAGCTTTATTCACACCCCTGCAGATTCACAGAACAAAACGACTGGGTACTGAGGAAACAGGATAAGGGTTCCTTCTTCTAAAGAACCCACAGGAAATTGTTGACCACCAGTTTTTCTCAGGTTTCACAACACAGGATTCTGTAGATGGCGTTAAAGAGGTTATTTTTGGATTGCAAATTATAGGGAAATACATTGACAACTAACAAGAATTCTGCTGCAGGATATGAATGAATCACAAATCCATGAATGGATTCCAAAATGCTTGATGGTTATTTAATGCTCCATGCAATATTGTATGAATGCAGGTGATTGAATTTTGACAAAATGGTCGATTCAACCATGAGCCAACAAATACAAAGAGTGTGTTCACAGACACTTGAATACAAAGAGTGTGTTCACAGACACAAGAATATGTCATAGATATCCTTACATTATCCATGTTACTTTTTCCGCCTTATATCACTGTTCACCACCATTTGTTATAAACAAATGAGACATCCCAAAAAGTGAAAAGGACAGGAGAATGATGGGACTAAACAAGTGAAAGTAAGAAACAGCCGACCGTAGCAGGACCCCGCAGTGTCGTGACTGACAACTGTATTAAACCCTGGAACAACCAGCTCTCGCTCCGATTGGCTATAAGCTTACTCATGTGACGGAGAACAACACGTTGTTTATGAATGTATAAATATTTGCGTGTACTGATTAGGGCTGACTGGCGCTCTGACAACTGGATAGCCAACCCACCAGGGACGCCTGTTTGCAGAGCACCACAACAACATCGATGTTACCTGACTGCAGCAAACATCAGGCCAGCCGTACCGATGGTCAGAGACAGGCTCAGAGGGAGAGAGAGAGAGAGAGGGAGGGAGTGGGGGGGGAGAGAGAGAGAGAGAGGGAGAGAGAGCGAGAGAGAGAGAGCGAGAGAGAGAGAGAGAGAGAGAGAGAGAGAGAGAGAGAGAGAGAGAGAGAGAGAGAGAGGGGGCGGGGTGAGAGAGAGAGAGAGAGAGCGAGAGAGAGGGGGGGGAGAGAGAGAGAGAGAGGGGGGGGGGAGCGATGGGGAGAGAGAGATCACTTCTCACAACTTGGCACAGGACGCTCCACAGGAAGTTATTCAGCTAATTAAATGACTTGCCTTCCCACTGTGTCTGTAAGTTCAATTCAAAGCCTCCGCTCATCATTTAAAAGAGGGAGGCGCAATGCGTGGCAATGTGTTCCCAAGCAGGCTTTATAATCTGTCATATAGGAGGAGTTATATTATTAATAACATATCTGTGTATCATGAGAAATACAACATGATCAAGTATGGTTTGACAAAGTTGCTGTTTACATCGATTTAGAGGACATGCTTTTATCCGTAGGGACTAACCGTTTATTCAAATACATGTCATGAATGAGCAGGTATATGTTAGGCATCCTGCTCATTGTTGATGATGATCACTCCACTATTATGCCTCCATTAGCACTTTTTAGATGTTATTAAAAAATTTGTCAAAGACCTTGAAATCAGGTCAGTACAGGAATAATGTGCTCAGATGTATGTGTAATATTTCATAATCAATTCCCCCCTGAGCTGTCCTATCTAAATGAAATGTTTACTTTTGAAATTCAAAGTTATTCATTATGCAAACATGCTGACTCGCCGTGTTTCCCCGCCTTGACAAATTCCCTTTTGGCAGAAGAAGTGTCAGTGAGAAAACCACGGGCCATATTGATGACTTTGAGCATTAATCCATTTGCAGCGTTGTGTTGTTCAGATCACTGTTGGGTCCTTAGTCCGTAGGGAGGAGTGGATCCGATATAAAGGACCGGATTTTCCTCATTCCATTCATCCATCTCTTCATCCCTCACACAAACACTGAATGTATTCCCTACCATGGGATCCTCTCCGTTTGATAACATGTGTCTACTTAAATCATTGATGTATATCTTTGCAGCCGGAGAGACTGCTTCGAATCCTCACTTCAACATGAATAACACTGATGCATTAATAACTCTCACATCTCAGCGCTATGAAAACATGCCATTGTCCACCTTTACAGTCATGTGTTTACCCACGATGCATTCTGAAATTCTCTTTGTGAAGTTCACTGGGAGACTACTGATGTGTGTTTGAAGCAGCGCTGTTGTCCCTCTGACGATGGTGCTTCATCATCCTATTGCAGCGATACAGGACGTATTCACAAGAGGAAAGCCAGAATGGAGGCATATGACTATTACAGCAAATAGGGCGTATTTAAGAGGTTTACCCTCAAAGGCATTTCTGCTAAACAATAATGGGTGACAAATTCCAAGGGAGAAACCAAAGTAGCTTTAAGCGAAGATTTTATGTGACGCACTTGAATTTAATGGAAATAATTTAATGGAATTGAATGTGTTTACTCGAATCGATCAGATGAAATCTAATATAATATGATACGACATAATATAAAGTCATATAACATGTTCAAGGAGAGAGAGAGGCAATTGGACGGAGATGAAATCAATACCATGATGATGATGAAATTAGAATGTGAGAAAAAAATCGACTCCACAAATCCCGACCCGATTCTTCACCATGGATTCCGACACGGAAGATGGATTGGAAGGAGCCAGTAGATCGCGAGGAAAGATCTCCTTTGTATAACTAAGGCTTTGGAAGTCTGGCCATGCCACTTGGCTCCCAGGGCCACTGAAAGCACTTCTCTCAGCACCTGATACCTGAGCCAGTGCCCTTCATCAGATAGCGTTGTAATCTCAGAGAGGCCCATAGATGAGGGGGGGGGGGGGGGGGGTGAATTACAGGACCCTCATTGTTAATGTGGTCTGTGAGAATGGACAAATATAGGAAAGAGAGGGAGGCTGGGAATGGGGCAGTGAAAAGGAAAGCTACCCTTGCTTTCCTGGCACTTTCAATACCAGAGAGGGGGATTGTAGAATAGGACACACGCAGATACACAAACCGACGCACACATGCATACACACTAACCACCACACACTAACACACGCACACATACACACACACACACACACACACACACACACACACACACACACACACACACACACACACACACACACACACACACACACACACACACACACACACACACAGACACACACACACACACACACACACACACACACAGACACACACACACACACATTATCACCAGAAACGCACACACACACACACACATGCACATGCACACATACACACACACACACGCACACACATACACACACACGCACAAACACTCAAACGCCATACACGCACAAACACTCAAACAGTATACACACAAATACACAAATAACCACACACAAACTTAGACACAGTCACATGCACCAGGGGTTTCATGGATCTGGCCCGAGCTCTAATGAACCCAGTGAGGGGTGTGTTCAGGGAGTGCTGAGGAGTGGAGAACAGGAGGGCAAGGTTGTGGAGGGGAGTAGGACGATGTGGACGTGCAGCGTTTACTTCCAGGAGCATTCTCACGCTCCTGCTGATTCTGAACTAACAAAAAAGTTGACCATGACGGATTCAGGTTAATTCAAGGGCACTTATATATATGTACTCATACATATCAGATATATACTCATTACAGCTGGATATTCATTCAATACAATTCAGGATTTACTTTTGATTTTCATTCAACAATTACAAATTAATTGCTTCATTAATTATTTATTTTATTATTATTTGTATTTATTTGTGAATACATAAAAGCATATAGGTTCACAAATGTTACCCTATCGGGTAAATAATTAGGTTCTTCCTAAATGCCAGGTAACTCTCAATTCAAAAATCCTTTTCTTCTTTATTAATAACAATGCATTTCATTCCTGGGGTTTTCTATAGGGTTTTCCCTCAAAACTCAAAACGCTTAGTTAAACAATGGAGCGAAAACAGTGCTTTTTCTCGCTAACATGGCATTTTTCCTGGAGGACTCCCTGAACAACTCCTCAGAGGGGTGGTATTCAGAATGCATCGTAGCCAATACCACGACTGTATGTAGAGCACAGGAGCCAGGCCACTCGGATTGGCATCCATTGATAAGTTGGAGGCGGACAGCTCCTAGACGAACAGACTTCCGGTCCTCAGACATTGAGAGAAAGAGGAAAGTAAGCAGCTTCAACTTTCATTTCCGCACTGGAAACAGACTGGAGATGTGCAAGGAACACAAACAAACAAACACACGCACACATGCACACAAACACACACACACACACACACACACACACACACACACACACACACACACACACACACACACACACACACACACACACACACACACACACACTCACACACACACACACACACACACACACACACACACACACACACACACACACACACACACACACACACACACACACACACACACACACACACATACATAACAAAAAGACAGTGAGGACACAACAATAAATAATTTGATAGGTGGTAGAATACCAACTAACATTTCAGAATGAAATTTGAATCTGCAAATTTGAATCTACTTTATACACAGAGCTTTGTTCATGTTATCTTCCCACATACGAGGGCTTCAATTATTATTCTGTTTATGTTATGTTCCTCCAATCCCTAAAGTTGTATAGACACTGTGTATTTATGTGTCCATAAGCTGAACGTTACGAAGACTGAAAACTGTTATTGTATATCATAGACAATTGTTGGTAAAACGTATTATTTTTAAGTCGACTCTAATACAGATTAATTTAGGTTTTGGCAGCCACAGATAGCAGAATTTGGTATCTTTCTAAATTCTGAAAGAAATGTGTCTTGTTATAGTAGGGCCTCAGGAAAGCTATTTGCTAAGCTAGTTCTCAACCAGAGGCAAACAATAAATAATGCTTGCTCAATATATTCTTGACGTAAAAGAGATTCTCCATTTATTAAATGCACATGTTGTGGGAGAACTACAGTATGCTGGTAAACCCCCAAGCATATGTAATAACTCAGGACATTGATTTTACTTTACGGCCTGAAAAGCTGTCCCCGCTCTCAAGTTAATCACGTTAACTGAAATGTAAAGGTTGTCATACAATTTCATTAAGTACGAAAAAAAATACAACTGCAATGTAAAGTATAATACAAAAAACAAATAACATTTGGAGACTTGGGAAATATCAAATGCATTCCTCAATTCAAATGAGTCTAGGCTATCAAATCTAAGTCGCAGACCCAGACTGTTCTTATCCGGGTTAAAAGGAAACTGGTATTTGGTCATGGGCTAACTGAATCAACAGGCAACGTCGAGGGAACAACAACAACAACAACAACAACAACAACAACAACAAATGACGATGACTTGTTTCTGGTCCGGATTGACATTGATGCTGAGAAAACAATGCAACCAGTGGCCCCTGAGGAGGCGAAACGCCTGGGAGGGCCAAAGCACCGCTCCTTCGAGCACCTTCACATCTCCATCCCAGCACCGGGTCATTACCTCCTTCTGCCAGACCAGCATAAATTTAAGAATAAATAAATGCAAAAGGAAAAGGGCTTACGAAACACATTTGCTGTATAAGAGGGCTGGTGTGGGGGGGGGGGGGGCAGTGGCCATAGTACCCCCCACTCTTTGTATCTGCGAGGGTCCATTTAACTTTGATATTTATCACGTTTGCCTTTTAAAGAGCACCCCATTCTCAGAAATAAAAGACATGACGGCGTCATTGATTCCCTCTCGCTCTTCATCGTCCTCTGAGCAATCAACCAGACAACCGAACATTAGATGAAGAGGCCTAAAGACGTGCTGTAAGAGCCGTAACATAACGCGAGGAAGTGCACGTTACTGTGGAGTGCACAGCAGAACCTAAAGCTTGAGTTGGTCAATTAAGATATGTTGGCATTTTAGAATAATAGTCCTATTAATGATTATTTATTTGAATACCGTAATCAACTTAATCTTAATTAATCTTGTCATGCAGCAAGGCCTGGATCATTAGCTAAGAGGGTTTTTGCAAGACGGCCTCTAATCACTATTTATTGAGACCTGCTTGTGCATTTTGTGTGTCTTCAGATGAGATTTATTGTTCAGTACCTCGCATGAATTATTCTACCTGCACACTTTATGCCCCACTCCCTCACACTCCCTCTGCTTTCTTAAATGTACGATTATAACTACGTGAATCTTTCCCATTTATGATATAATTGGAACTACATAGTCAAACAACCTTACCTTGTTATTACAATATTCCCTTCTGCAGAATGACTATGCTATACTTTAAAACGCTCAGTGTTTTTGATAGCCTGGGTTCCATTATCGTTACATACTGCCTTCATTTACAATGACGGTAAACACTTATATCAAGCATTGCAGCAAATGCAACCCTAAGCATATTGGCTCACAGCATTGGGCGGTTGGTTTTCCAATGCTTTCCTAATGGTTTCATCTTGCGGAGCGCTCATAAAAACACATTAGCCTATATGACAAAAAAACGCTGTTCATAAAAGATATCAGTACGTTGAAAAGGAACAGGCACTGAAAGCAAATGACACCAAAAATGGCTCCTCGGCTCAACATGAGGAAAGTGTTTCCGTGAAGATCCCGCCTGTTTGCATGATTGGATCCCAATTTCATTACGGAGAAAAGCCCTTCTTGAGTGATGCAGTGGATCAGACCGCCAATAGCGCTGCCCTGCTACAGCACCTCAACAACACCAACATCACAACAAATAACGGGGGGAAAGTCGTCCACCGCTGTCCCTGTCTGATCTTTGCTCTGGTAAAAGCAGCCGTGCTAAATAAGGGTTAAGATTGCTCTCGCTGACACCAGGCCCACTGCAGATAATAACGTTTCCGTCTGCACCCAAGTGAAGAGAACACAAAAGTAAGATACGGTGTGTGTACTCTCTCCCTCTCTCACTGGCTAATAGGTGCAGTCTTGAAATTCTCAGTGTGCTTGCGTCGTTAGATAAGAGTTTTCTTGGAGTGGATCGGCGTTTTAATTTCTTTTGATTCCGCCCCCA
>NC_082391.1:16805597-16811749 GCF_031168955.1 Gadus macrocephalus | reverse complement strand
CCACCAGCCACACCGCAACCACAAAGCTAATTATAAATAATATTAAGCCCCGAAGCTGATGCTGGCTCCATCCCAGGCAGCCAATTCAACGACCGCCTCGGCATACATCAAGAGAATGGCATGGGTGAGCGAGAACACAGGACTGATCCACCTCGGTCGCTGTCTGTTTCCAGCGCGGTTGCTTGGCGGTCGCTGACTGCATCCACGTAGACAACAGATGACTGCAGTAGCAGGATCCAGCCGGCGCTCACGCAACTTAATCGTAGGCCATCGCTGTATGTGTGTGTGTGTGTGTGTGTGTGTGTGTGTGTGTGTGTGTGTGTGTGTGTGTGTGTGTGTGTGTGTGTGTGTGTGTGTGTGTGTGTGTGTGTGTGTGTGTGTGTGTGTGTGTAAAACACCACTCAGGTAATGTTGTTGCACAGGATGGGGGGGGGGGGGGGGGGGAGGGAGCGCAAGAGAGAGTGCGAGAGAGAAAAGGTAGACAGAGAGCTAGGGACAGGGAGAGGGAGACTAAATAACAAGTGTGAACCAAACGGCCCAGGAACTGCCAATACAGTATAAAAGCCTGATAGCTGAAGGGGGTGGACAGATATATGTATTTAATGTCAACAGAACTGAATGAGTTCCTCCAATGAATCGGCCACCTTCAGCCTCGTGCTCCTCCCCCTCTTGCCCCTTGTTTGCCTCACGAGGGCTTGTGGCAGACAGAACCCTTTTGGCTAATGGATCTATTAAGAGTGCTGCTCAGAGATGTAGACTCTTCGATGGGTATTCTGCTCCTACTGCTTTGTGACGAATTCACTTCTACCACTTTGACTACATGCCCACGCCATGCCATCTCTCTTTCTACATCTCTTTGTTTTGGTTTGTCATTTTCTGCGGCTTTTGAGCGCGAAAATGCACGCAATGTTCCCTTGGGAAATTTACAAGCTGTGAATTGCAACCTTGTGTTTTCGGGGTCATTGTGGTTGTGCCATACTTTCTGTTTGTTAACAGCCGGCAAGGTTAACATATGTCAAACAACACACGTCCCGGGAGATTCTGTAGACACCTCCAGTGTATTTGGTCCTCAGAGAGAGACAAAGACGGAGGGAAAAATGTTGTGAAATGTTGTGAAATAAATAAATGGGCAGAGATGGAGGGAGAAGAGAGGGATCCATTTGTCCTGCTGCCCCCTCTTCTCCCTCTCTTTGGGGGTGAGCCGATCCTTTCGAAGCCTTGGAAATGTTGTTTTGACGTTGCTTAAAAACCAGGGATGGGCAACTGGCGGCCCGCGGGCAGCATGCGTGCGGCCCGCGTCCTCACTCAGTCAGGCCCGCACATAATAAAAAAAAATAAAAAAAATAAAAAATAAACAAAAAGAATAATAATAATTGTCAAGAAAGATGAGAAGAATTCATAGAATTCGAAGGCAAACCCATGCGTCTAGTTTGCTTGGAAGCGATATCAGTCATTAAAGATATCCACTTAAGTCGCCACTACAACTACTACAACTGCTTGTTGGGGTTTGAGTTCATTGAGTTGTTGCACTTAATGTTGGGCCACTGTTTTTCAGTTTTTTGACTTCATTGAATGATGATGTATGTGAGCCCTTTGCACTGATAAAAATACTGACCATTCATGTGGCTGTTTGAGCATGGAAAACATGAAATGAATGTATATTGGTTCAATTAACATACCATACATAGGTTATGATTCTGGATGATTTTTTAGGTAGTGGCCATCCCCAAAATGCACCAGAATACAGGAAATCATATCTACCAAATTCAAAATTGTGTAGCTTCTCTCAGCTCACGTTTAGTTGAAGTGTGCAGTCATGTGGCCCTCCGATGGTTATGATGAAAAATGTGGCCCTCTTTATCATGAAAGTTGCCCATCCCTGCTCTAAACCGTTCAATTTTAAGTCAAAATTGAATCCTATTTCATCATCGTGTCATGTTTCACTTTTAAAGACGGAATGATGAAATCTGTTAAACATGTTGGCCAAGGTGTAGGAATACAAAACACACACACATACACACACACACACACACACACACACACACACACACACACACACACACACACACACACACACAAACATACACACGCAAGCACTATCATTGAATAGTACCCTTTAAGAGAAACTCATTATATTTTAACCATCTTGCTGTATATTACTGAACCTTTTGCGCCAGCAAACAACAGATGTCCAGACAGGAGATATGCTCAATGCCCAGCACATAGTATCACTATGGATACCATGTTGTAAAGTGGAAATCTTATTCAATCTTGTAGCCAAGCCCGCTGACGGCAATATTAATTCACACAAATAATGAAAAACATGCAAATGAATCACGTACAGCAGCATCACCCAGACTATATTTGAGAGAGTAAACTAATACAATTTCCAGTTTTTGTTTGGAACCTATTAAGAACCTCTAGCAGTATTTTGTGCATCAAAAACTTTGATTCATTGCTTTGTGTTCTATCACGTGCATAAATTGTGCCTCATAAAAATGCTAAATTTTATATCGGTGACGTGATGTGAACTGTGATTCACTGATTAAACAAAGGGTAGCTGGGTTTTCCACAAGAAGCTCTCTGAGATAGTTACCTCTGTGACACACAGGAACTATCAGGGTCACACTCACAATTCTGGACCAACGCAGTGGACAGACCTTCAACACACAGGCCTCTGGCTTGCTTTCCTTCCACGTAGCTACCAAGAAATAGAAGTTTGGTGAGAAAAAATGCTGCTGGAAGTCAACAAGCATCTCCTCCAATTGAATTTGCTTGATTAATGGCAGCATAACCATAATGTATTGCCCCCAACATGGCTGCGGGGATGGGAGATTGCAGACCGGTCTTTATAGTCACACCGTGATGGATAGCTTCCCGTGGGTGCAATTTAAAATAATGCTAAATACTCCTTTTTATTTTCAAACACAGCAATCTGTTTTTAATTATAGCATTAATTATGCTGGCTTCTCTTGCTGTATAATGGAAGATATCATGTGTGTGTTGGGGGGGGGGTTAAGTATATTGAAGGACACCCGTTAAGAATAATCAATACGACCTGAGTTTTATCTATTTGGATCCAAAAGTCCTACTACTTGACAGCGAGGGGGGGGGGGGGGGGCACAGAGGAGGGGCCTGAAACAAGCAGATCATAGGGGCGGAGTCATGCTGTGATGCCTGTTTCGTTCCGGAGATTCCTACTGAAGAGAAACTAAGTTGCCTGAGGAGAGGAAGCTTCTAGAGCGGGATTAAAACACGTGTAGGAACACACATGTCTCCACGCTGCACAGTGGTGCTGTGTGGCCTCCATACGCGATTGGTCGAAACAAATACGAAGGCCAAAACGTGGGAAACTCGTGAACTCGTCTGCCGTCAGACTTGAGAAATAAATCTCAAGTCATGCAATTCATGCGGTCTGATTTGTGAGAGTGCAATGATGGTAATCCAAGTAAAGTATCAACAGAATGACAAAGCTAATAGAAGTCAAAAGGGGCGGGGGGGGGGGGGGGGGGGGGGGGAGCACTGGGCAGCGAGCAGCAAAATCAAAAGGATCTCCCAGGAAAGGAACCAAACACGAACCGGGAGTCCTCATCTGAGGGGGCTGCTGCGAAACCCAACCGAGCTCATTAGTCTTTCTACATTCCATCCAATCACCATAACAATCGGCAGTCCTTACACTGCACCGTGGAGAGCGAATGATTCATGTACACTCAGGAAACACTCTGACCCCCCCCCCCCCCCCCCCCCCCCCCCCCCCCCCCCCCCCCCCCCCCCCCCCCCCCCCCCCCCCCCCCCCCCCCCCCCCCCCCCTCCTTCACCCTACATCTCAATGTAATCACATGCACATACAGGCCTTTCATAATCAGCAGACAGCACGCCCCCCAAACCACACGTCTGTATGTATAACAGTCATACGGAGTATCTGACGCGATTGTTGCAAAAAGCCCATGGTGCATCGCTTCTCATTCTGCCTGAATGTAACCGATGCTTCCTGGAGGACGGCTAAATCGTTTTGAGAGCGCCGCATCCCTTGTCCATGTGTTCCTATGTGTGCGCCGTGAGGGGCCGCCGGGGCCCGGAGCTGAACCACGCTGTGCATGAAAGCAATTACTGCCAATGAGCAGTCTACTTGTTGGTAGGTAGGCTGTTACATGCAATTCATGCGGTCAGCCTCTAACACACACTTGAGCAGTATTCATGAGCATGCATCCATGCTCCTCTTACTCACTTACTCACTCACTCAGTCACTCACAACACACACACACACACACACACACACACACACACACACACACACACACACACACACACACACACACACACACATACACACGCATGCATACACACACACACCATGCACACAAACACACGCACGCACACAACAAAGAATGCGAGCAGGTACATTAAATCTCTTAGGAGACAAACACTTTGAATTTGTTATTTTTGCGTTGGTTGCCAGTGTGGGTAGATAAAGAAACTGGTTCTGTGTGCACAGCTCCCCATTACCCATCTGCATTTGTGTATCCAGAAAGGTGTGTAGATGGGGATTTCGGGCCAAGGGAATATTTATATGTAATAAGCGGAATTAACCAAACTCAATGCAGGGTCAGCGTCACATGGCGTATGTTTACGCTTGTTGCCAATGCGGCCCTATATGGACGGATTGGTTGCTCGTGCTTTTTCTGTTGTTGTTCAATTAAAATGCTTCTGAGATCACTATGCAGTGAGGCTTTGTATGTTTGTGTGTTGATATGTGCAATTGTGTGTGTGTGTGTGTGTGTGTGTGTGTGTGTGTGTGTGTGTGTGTGTGTGTGTGTGTGTGTGTGTGTGTGTGTGTGTGTGTGTGTGTGTGTGTGTGTGTGTGTTTGGGGGGGGGGGGGGGCTGCTTCTGTGTGTGCTTCCGTGTAAATGTAAAAGGAGACATACAAATATACCTCAGAGACAAGAAAACATGCACGCGGTCGCAGATGATTAAAATAAAACTGAAAAAAGAAAAACCATGCGTTTAAAAGTGAAATCATAATCAAACCCTGATTAATCTCATCAGACATGATTACCCAAATGTTTTTGTCGGTCTCACTTTCGGTGTAAAGTGCATGAGGGACCTCAGTGGGTCAGCGGTGCAATTGAGAATGTTCCTTATCTTGTGGTGGCGGGTAGGGGACCTGACATTACATTAACTCTACGGATGCTTCCGGAACCATTCCTATCTCTTCTGCACATCTGAATTACATCGCTGTCACTGATGGCGTCGGCCTTTCGCTCATCAACACAGTTGAGTCAGGCCTTCTCAATATCCCTGCATGCTTTGCTTCACAGTACTACCCTATAGTTGTCTCTCTCTCTAACTCTGTAGCACGCTAACTCGCTAACTCTGTCTCCCCAGCCACTCCTCCTTCCTCCTCATCTTTATTTTCCCCAGCTCCCTCTACCTCACCACTCTATCTCTATGTCTCTCCCCCCCCTCCCCCTCTGCCTCTCTCTAGCTCTCCCCCTCTCTCTCTCTCTCTCTCTCTCTCTCTCTCTCTCTCTCTCTCTCTCTCTCTCTCTCTCTCTCTCTCTCTCTCTCTCTCTCTCTCTCTCTGTCTGTTCTCGTCTCTCTAAGTCTCTCTCCATCTCTGAAGTTTAATCGGAGGGCGCCACAGCATTCAGTGTGTAGTGATGCGTATTAAAGTATATGCCGCATGATGAGAAGTGCCATAACCGCGTGAGTAATGGGTATGGTACGGTACATGTCATGAGGTGGAACTTCATAAGAAACATGATACAAATTGATAGGCCGTGGCTTTGTGGGACTTTAATGGGAGTCTCAGTGCCTGCTGTAACAGGTGAACCATGTGTATGAATGGATTACAGTGAAAAGGTAAGGCTGTATTTTTTTTTGCTTCACCCACTCAAGAAGCAATATGCTCTGGGGAGAAATCAGATGGCTGACTCAAAATAGAGAGCGAGTACTAGTTTCCAACGAGGCCTTAAAGGGCACTCAGGACATGTATGGTTGATGCTGACAGTATATGCTGTGTAGACTCTACAGGACACGTTGTATCAGAGTGTACAAAACAAAAAATGCATCATGGGAATGGCGGCGATAAACGTGCGTTGCTAGGGCTCTGAAGGTGGCCGGGTTGGCTCTCTTGATGAAGGAGAGGCGT